>NW_027448229.1:0-61518 GCF_038048845.1 Mixophyes fleayi
TGATTCATTTCATGATTCATGATTCAATTCATGATTCAATTCATGATTCATATCATGATTCATGATTCATGAGTCAATTCATCATTCAATTCATGATTCAATTCATGATTCATGATTCAATTCATGATTCATGATTCATTTCATGATTCATGATTCAATTCATAATTCAATTCATGATTCATGATTCATTTCATTATTCATGATTCAATTCATGATTCAATTCATGATTCATTTCATGATTCATGATTCAATTCATGATTCATGATTCATTTCATTATTCATGATTTATGAGTCAATTCATGATTCATGATTCAATTCATGATTCATGATTCATTTCATGATTCATGATTCAATTCATGATTCATTTCATGATTCATGATTCCTGATTTAATTCATGATTCATTACATGAGTCATCATTCATGATACAATTCATGATTCATGATTCATTATTCAATTCATGAATTATCATTCATTTCATGATTCATGATTCAATTCATCATTCAATTCATCATTCATTTCATGATTCAATTCATGATTCATGATTCAATTCATGATTCATTGCATGGTTTATTTCATGATTCATGATTCAATCCATGATTCAATTCATCATTCAATTCATGATTCAATTCATGATTCATGATTCATTTCATGATTCATGATTCAATTCATAATTCAATTTATGATTCATGATTCATTTCATGATTCATGATTCAATTCAGGATTCAATTCATGATTCATGATTCATATCATGATTCATGATTCATGAGTCAATTCATGATTCAATTCATGATTCAATTCATGATTCATGATTCGATTCATGATTCAATTCATTAATCATGATTCGATTCATGATTCATGATTCAATTCATGATTCGATTTATGATTCAATTCATGATTCAAGATTCATTTCATGATTCATGATTCAATTCATGATTCAATTCATGATTCATGATTCGATTCATGATTCAATTCATGATTCATGATTCAATTCATGATTCATGATTCGATTCATGATTTAATTCATGATTCTATTCATGATTTATTTCATGATTCATGTTTCATGATTCATTTCATGATTCATGATTGAATTCATGATTCAATTCATGATTCATGATTCAATTCATGATTCATGATTCAATTCATGGTTCATTTCATGATTCATGATTCAATTTATGATTCAATTCATGATTCATTCATGATTCACGATTCAATTCATGATTCATTATTCATTTCATGATTCATGATTTAATTCATGATTTATGATTCAATTCATGATTCATGATTCAATTCATGATTCATGATTCAATTCATGATTCATGATTCAATTCATGATTCAATTCATGATTCATGATTCATTTCATGATTTATGATTCAATTCATGATTTAATTCACGATTCATGATTCAATTTATTTTTCATGATTTGATTCATGATTCATGAATCAATTCATGATTCAATTCATGATTAATTTCATGATTCATGATTCATTTCATGATTCAAATCATGATTCATTTCATGATTTATGATTCAATTCATGATTCAATTCATGATTCATGATCCAATTCATGATTCATGATTCAATTCATGATTCATGATTCAATTCATGATTCAATTCATGATTCATGATTCAATTCATGATTCATGATTCAATTCATGATTTAATTCATGATTCATAATTCAATTCATGATTCAATTCATGATTCATGATTCATTTCATAATTCATGATTCAATTCATGATTCATTATTCAATTCATGATTCATGATTAATTTCATGATTCATGATTCATGATTCGATTTATGATTCATAATTCGATTCATGATTCATTAATCATTTCATGCTTCATTTCATTATTCATGATTCATGATTCAATTCATTATTCATGATTCATGATTCAATTCATGATTCAATTCATGATTCAATTCATGAATCATGATTTAATTCATAATTCATGATTCGATTCATGATTCATGATTCATGATTCAATTCGTGATTCATGATTTGATTCATTAGTCATGATTCATGATTCGATTCATGATTCATGATTCAATTCATAATTCATGATTCAATTCATGATTCATGATTCCTGTTTCAATTCATGATTTATGATTCAATTCATGATTCATGATTCATGATTCAATTCATGATTCATGATTCAATTCATGATTCAATTCATGATTCAGGATGCAATTCTTGATTAAATTCATGATTCAATTCATGATTCAGGATGCAATTCTTGATTGATGTTTCATGATTCGATTCATGATTCATGATTCGATTGATGATTCATGATTCATGATTCGATTCATGATTCATGATTTGATTCATGATTCATGATTCGAATTATGATTCATGTTTCGATTCATGATTCATGATTCATTTCATGCTTCATTTCATCATTCATGAATCAATTCATGATTCAATTCATGATTTATTATTCAATTCATGATTTATGATTCATTTCATGATTCATTTCATGATTCATGTTTCATGATTCAATTCATTATTTATTTCATGATTCATTTCATGATTCATGATTCATGATTCAATTCATGATTCATGATTCAATTTATGATTCAATTCATGATTCATGATTCATGATTCAATTCATGAATAATGATTCATGATTCAATTCTTGATTCATGATTCATGATTCGATTCATGATTCATGATTAAAGTCATTATTCATGATTCGATTCATGATTCATGATTCAATTCATGATTCATGATTCATGAATCGATTTATGATTCATGATTCATTTCATGCTTCATTTCATGATTCATGATTCATGATTCGATTCATGATTCATGATTCGATTCATGATTCATGATTCGATTCATGATTCATTATTCGATTCATGATTCACGATTCGATTCATGATTCATGATTCATGATTCGATTCATGATTCATGATTCATTTCATGCTTTATTTCATGATTCATGATTCATGATTCATTTCATGATTCATTTCATGATTCATGATTTATGATTCAAATCATGATTCATTTCATGATTCATTTCATGATTCATCATTCATGATTCAATTCATGATTCATGATTTATGATTCAATTCATGATTCAATTCATGATTCATGATTCATGATTCATGATTCGATTCATGATTCATGATTCATGATTCAATTCATGATTCATGATTCAATTCATGATTCATTGCATGATTTATTTCATGATTCATGATTCAATTCATCATTCCATTCATGATTCAATTCATGATTCATGATTCAATTCATGATTCATGATTCATTTCATGATTCATGATTCAATTCATAATTCAATTCATGATTCATGATTCATTTCATGATTCATGATTCAATTCATGATTCAATTCATGATTCATGATTCATATCATGATTCATGATTCATGAGTCAATTCATCATTCAATTCAGGATTCAATTCATGATTCATGATTCAATTCATGATTCATGATTCAATTCATGATTCATGATTCATTTCATGATTCATGATTCAATTCATGATTCAATTCATGATTCATTTCATGATTCATGATTTAATTCATGATTCATGATTCATTTCATTATTCATGATTCATGATTAAGTCATTATTCATGATTCGATTCATGATTCATGATTCAATTCATGATTCATGATTCATGATTCGATTTATGATTCATGATTCATTTCATGCTTCATTTCATGATTCATGATTCATGATTCGATTCATGATTCATGATTCGATTCATTATTCGATTCATGATTCACGATTCGATTCATGATTCATGATTCGATTCATGATTCATGATTCATTTCATGCTTTATTTCATGATTCATGATTCATGATTCATTTCATGATTCATGATTTATGATTCAAATCATGATTCATTTCATGATTCATTTCATGATTCATCATTCATGATTCAATTCATGATTCATGATTTATGATTCAATTCATGATTCATGATTCATGATTCATGATTCGATTCATGATTCATGATTCAATTCATGATTCATGATTCAATTCATGATTCATTGCATGATTTATTTCATGATTCATGATTCAATCCATGATTCAATTCATCATTCAATTCATGATTCAATTCATGATTCATGATTCAATTTATGATTCATGATTCAAATTATAATTTAATTTATGATTCATGATTCATTTCATGATTCATGATTCAATTCATGATTCAATTCATGATTCATATCATGATTCATGATTCATGAGTCAATTCATCATTCAATTCATGATTCAATTCATGATTCATGATTCAATTCATGATTCATGATTCATTTCATGATTCATGATTCAATTCATAATTCAATTCATGATTCATGATTCATTTCATTATTCATGATTCAATTCATGATTCAATTCATGATTCATTTCATGATTCATGATTCAATTCATGATTCATGATTCATTTCATTATTCATGATTTATGAGTCAATTCATGATTCATGATTCAATTCATGATTCATGATTCATTTCATGATTCATGATTCAATTCATGATTCATTTCATGATTCATGATTCCTGATTTAATTCATGATTCATTACATGAGTCATCATTCATGATACAATTCATGATTCATGATTCATTATTCAATTCATGAATTATCATTCATTTCATGATTCATGATTCAATTCATGATTCAATTCATCATTCATTTCATGATTCATGATTCATGATTTAATTCATGTTTCATTTAATGATTAATGATTCAATTCATGATTCATGATTCAATTCATGATTCATTGCATGGTTTATTTCATGATTCATGATTCAATCCATGATTCAATTCATCATTCAATTCATGATTCAATTCATGATTCATGATTCATGATTCATGATTCAATTCATAATTCAATTTATGATTCATGATTCATTTCATGATTCATGATTCAATTCAGGATTCAATTCATGATTCATGATTCATATCATGATTCATGATTCATGAGTCAATTCATGATTCAATTCATGATTCAATTCATGATTCATGATTCGATTCATGATTCATGATTCAATTCATGATTCGATTTATGATTCAATTCATGATTCATGATTCATTTCATGATTCATGATTCAATTCATGATTCAATTCATGATTCATGATTCGATTCATGATTCAATTCATGATTCCTGATTCAATTCATGATTCATGATTCGATTCATGATTTAATTCATGATTCTATTCATGATTTATTTCATGATTCATGTTTCATGATTCATTTCATGATTCATGATTGAATTCATGATTCAATTCATGATTCATGATTCAATTCATGATTCATGATTCAATTCATGGTTCATTTCATGATTCATGATTAAATTTATGATTCAATTCATGATTCATTTCATGATTCACGATTCAATTCATGATTCATTATTCATTTCATGATTCATGATTTAATTCATGATTTATGATTCAATTCATGATTCATGATTCAATTCATGATTCATGATTCAATTCATGATTCAATTCATGATTCATGATTCATTTCATGATTTATGATTCAATTCATGATTTAATTCACGATTCATGATTCAATTTCTTTTTCATGATTTGATTAATGATTCATGAATCAATTCATGATTCAATTCATGATTAATTTCATGATTCATGATTCATTTCATGATTCAAATCATGATTCATTTCATGATTTATGATTCAATTCATGATTCAATTCATGATTCATGATTCATGATCCAATTCATGATTCATGATTCAATTCATGATTCATGATTCAATTCATGATTCAATTCATGATTCATGATTCAATTCATGATTCATGATTCAATTCATGATTCATGATTCAATTCATGATTCATTTCATGATTCATGATTCAATTCATAATTCAATTCATGATTCATGATTCATTTCATTATTCATGATTCAATTCATGATTCAATTCATGATTCATTTCATGATTCATGATTCATTCATGATTCATGATTCATTTCATTATTCATGATTTATGAGTCAATTCATGATTCATGATTCAATTCATGATTCATGATTCATTTCATGATTCATGATTCATTTCATGATTCATGATTCAATTCATGATTCATTTCATGATTCATGATTCCTGATTTAATTCATGATTCATTACATGAGTCATCATTCATGATACAATTCATGATTCATGATTCATTATTCAATTTATGATTCATCATTCATTTCATGATTCATGATTCAATTCATGATTCAATTCATCATTCATTTCATGATTCATGATTCATGATTTAATTCATGTTTCATTTAATGATTAATGATTCATGATTCAATTCATGATTCATTGCATGATTTATTTCATATTTCATGATTCAATCCATGATTCAATTCATCATTCAATTCATGATTCAATTCATGATTCATGATTCATGATTCATGATTCATTTCATGATTCATGATTCAATTCATAATTCAATTTATGATTCATGATTCATTTCATGATTCATGATACAATTCAGGATTCAATTCATGATTCATGATTCATATCATGATTCATGATTCATGAGTCAATTCATGATTCAATTCATGATTCATGATTCGATTCATGATTCAATTCATTAATCATGATTCGATCATGATTCATGATTCAATTCATGATTCGATTTATGATTCAATTCATGATTCATGATTCATTTCATGATTCATGATTCAATTCATGATTCAATTCATGATTCATGATTCGATTCATGATTCAATTCATGATTCATGATTCAATTCATGATTCATGATTCGATTCATGATTTAATTCATGATTCTATTCATGATTTATTTCATGATTCATGTTTCATGATTCATTTCATGATTCATGATTCAATTCATGATTCAATTCATGATTCATGATTCAATTCATGATTCATGATTCAATTCATGGTTCATTTCATGATTCATGATTCAATTTATGATTCAATTCATGATTCATTTCATTATTCACGATTCAATTCATGATTCATTATTCATTTCATGATTCATGATTTAATTCATGATTTATGATTCAATTCATGATTCATGATTCAATTCATGATTCATGATTCAATTCATGATTCAATTCATGATTCAATTCATGATTCATGATTCAATTCATGATTCATTTCATGATTCATGATTCAATTCATAATTCAATTCATGATTCATGATTCATTTCATTATTCATGATTCAATTCATGATTCAATTCATGATTCATTTCATGATTCATGATTCAATTCATGATTCATGATTCATTTCATTATTCATGATTTATGAGTCAATTCATGATTCATGATTCAATTCATGATTCATGATTCATTTCATGATTCATGATTCATTTCATGATTCATGATTCAATTCATGATTCATTTCATGATTCATGATTCCTGATTTAATTCATGATTCATTACATGAGTCATCATTCATGATACAATTCATGATTCATGATTCATTATTCAATTTATGATTCATCATTCATTTCATGATTCATGATTCAATTCATGATTCAATTCATCATTCATTTCATGATTCATGATTCATGATTTAATTCATGTTTCATTTAATGATTAATGATTCATGATTCAATTCATGATTCATTGCATGATTTATTTCATATTTCATGATTCAATCCATGATTCAATTCATCATTCAATTCATGATTCAATTCATGATTCATGATTCATGATTCATGATTCATTTCATGATTCATGATTCAATTCATAATTCAATTTATGATTCATGATTCATTTCATGATTCATGATACAATTCAGGATTCAATTCATGATTCATGATTCATATCATGATTCATGATTCATATCATGATTCATGATTCATGAGTCAATTCATGATTCAATTCATGATTCATGATTCGATTCATGATTCAATTCATTAATCATGATTCGATTCATGATTCATGATTCAATTCATGATTCGATTTATGATTCAATTCATGATTCATGATTCATTTCATGATTTATGATTCAATTCATGATTCAATTCATGATTCATGATTCGATTCATGATTCAATTCATGATTCATGATTCAATTCATGATTCATGATTCGATTCATGATTTAATTCATGATTCTATTCATGATTTATTTCATGATTCATGTTTCATGATTCATTTCATGATTCATGATTCAATTCATGATTCAATTCATGATTCATGATTCAATTCATGGTTCATTTCATGATTCATGATTCAATTTATGATTCAATTCATGATTCATTTCATTATTCACGATTCAATTCATGATTCATTATTCATTTCATGATTCATGATTTAATTCATGATTTATGATTCAATTCATGATTCATGATTCAATTCATGATTCATGATTCAATTCATGATTCATGATTCAATTCATGATTCAATTCATGATTCAATTCATGATTCATGATTCATTTCATGATTCATGATTCAATTCATGATTTAATTCACGATTCATGATTCAATTTATTTTTCCTGATTTGATTAATGATTCATGAATCAATTCATGATTCAATTCATGATTAATTTCATGATTCATGATTCATTTCATGATTCAAATCATGATTCATTTCATGATTTATGATTCAATTCATGATTCAATTCATGATTCATGATTCATGATCCAATTCATGATTCATGATTCAATTCATGATTCATGATTCAATTCATGATTCATGATTCAATTCATGATTCAATTCATGATTCATTTCATAATTCATGATTTAATTCATGATTCATAATTCAATTCATGATTCAATTCATGATTCATGATTCATTTCATAATTCATGATTCAATTCATGATTCATTATTCAATTCATGATTCATGATTAATTTCATGATTCAATTCATGATTCATGATTCAATTCATGATTCATTTCATGATTCATGATTTCTGATTTAATTCATGATTCATTACATGAGTCATCATTCATGATACAATTCATGATTCATGATTCATTATTCAATTCATGATTCATCATTCATTTCATGATTCATGATTCAATTTATGATTCAATTCATCATTCATTTCATGATTCATGATTCATGATTTAATTCATGTTTAATTTAATGATTCATGATTTAATTCATGTTTCATTTAATGATTAATGATTCAATTCATGATTCATGATTCAATTCATGATTCATTGCATGATGTATTTCATGATTCATGATTCAATCCATGATTCAATTCATCATTCAATTCATCATTCAATTCATGATTCATGATTCATGATTCATTTCATGATTCATGATTCAATTCATAATTCAATTTATGATTCATGATTCATTTCATGATTCATGATTCAATTCAGGATTCAATTCATGATTCATATCATGATTCATGATTCATGAGTCAATTCATGATTCAATTCATGATTCAATTCATGATTCATGATTCGATTCATAATTCAATTCATTAATCATGATTCGATTCATGATTCGTGATTCAATTCATGATTCGATTTATGATTCAATTCATGATTCATGATTCATTTCATGAATCATGATTCAATTCATGATTCAATTCATGATTCATGATTCGATTCATGATTCAATTCATGATTCATGATTCAATTCATGATTCATGATTCGATTCATGATTTAATTCATGATTCTATTCATGATTTATTTCATGATTCATGTTTCATGATTCATTTCATGATTCATGATTCAATTCATGATTCAATTCATGATTCATGATTCAATTCATGATTCATGATTCAATTCATGGTTCATTTCATGATTCATGATTCAATTTATGATTCAATTCATGATTCATTTCATGATTCACGATTTAATTCATGATTTATGATTCAATTCATGATTCATGATTCAATTCATGATTCATGATTCAATTCATGATTCAATTCATGATTCATGATTCATTTCATGATTCATGATTCAATTCATGATTTAATTCACGATTCATGATTCAATTTATTTTTCATGATTTGATTAATGATTCATGAATCAATTCATGATTCAATTCATGATTAATTTCGTGATTCATGATTCATTTCATGATTCAAATCATGATTCATTTCATGATTTATGATTCAATTCATGATTCAATTCATGATTCATGATTCATGATCCAATTCATGATTCATGATTCAATTCATGATTCATGATTCAATTCATGATTCAATTTATGATTCATGATTCAATTCATGATTCATGATTCAATTCATGATTTAATTCATGATTCATAATTCAATTCATGATTCATGATTCATTTCATAATTCATGATTCAATTCATGATTCATTATTCAATTCATGATTCATGATTCATTTCATGATTCAATTCATGATTCATGATTCAATTCATGATTCATTATTCAATTCATGATTCATGATTCATGATTCAATTCATGATTCATTATTTATTTCATGATTCATTATTCAATTCATGATTCATGATTCAATTTATGATTCATGATTCATGATAAAATTCATGATTCAATTCATGATTCATGATTCATGATTCAATTCATGATTCAATTTATGACTCATGATTCAATTCATGATTCATGTTTAATTCATGATTCATTTCATGATTCATGATTCAATTCATAATTCAATTCATGATTCAATTAATGATTCATGATTCAATTCATGATTCATTATTCATGATTCATTTCATGATTCATGATTCATGATTCAATTCATGATTCAAATCATGATTCATTTCATGATTTATGATTCAATTCATGATTCAATTATTGATTCAATTCATGATACATGATTCAATTAATGATTCAATTCATGATTCATGATTCAATTCATGATTCATGATTCAATTCGTGATACAATTCATGATTCATTTCATGATTTATGATTCAATTCATGTTTCATTTAATGATTCATGATTCAATTCATGATTCATGATTCAATTCATGATTCATTGCATAATTTATTTCATGATTCAATTCATGATTCAATTCATGATTCATGAATCAATTCATGATTCAACTCATGATTCAATTCATGATTCATGATTCATTTCATGATTCATGATTCAATTCATGATTCAATTCATGATTCATTTCATGATTCATTTCATGATTCATGATTCAATTCATGATTCATGATTCATTTCATGATTCATGATTCATGAGTTAATTCATGATTCATAATTCAATTCATGATTCATGAGTCAATTCATGATTCATGATTCAATTCATGATTCATGATTCATTTCATGATTCATGATTCAATTCATGATTCATTTCATGATTCATGATTCAATTCATGATTCATGATTCATTTCATGATTCATGATTTATGAGTAAATTCATGATTCATGATTCAATTCATGATTCATGATTCATTTCATGATTCATGATTTAATTCATGATTCATAATTCAATTCATGATTCAATTCATGATTCATGATTCATTTCATAATTCATGATTCAATTCATGATTCATTATTCAATTCATGATTCATGATTAATTTCATGATTCAATTCATGATTCATGATTCAATTCATGATTCATTTCATGATTCATGATTTCTGATTTAATTCATGATTCATTACATGAGTCATCATTCATGATACAATTCATGATTCATGATTCATTATTCAATTCATGATTCATCATTCATTTCATGATTCATGATTCAATTTATGATTCAATTCATCATTCATTTCATGATTCATGATTCATGATTTAATTCATGTTTAATTTAATGATTCATGATTTAATTCATGTTTCATTTAATGATTAATGATTCAATTCATGATTCATGATTCAATTCATGATTCATTGCATGATTTATTTCATGATTCATGATTCAATCCATGATTCAATTCATCATTCAATTCATCATTCAATTCATGATTCATGATTCATGATTCATTTCATGATTCATGATTCAATTCATAATTCAATTAATGATTCATGATTCATTTCATGATTCATGATTCAATTCAGGATTCAATTCATGATTCATATCATGATTCATGATTCATGAGTCAATTCATGATTCAATTCATGATTCAATTCATGATTCATGATTCGATTCATAATTCAATTCATTAATCATGATTCGATTCATGATTCGTGATTCAATTCATGATTCGATTTATGATTCAATTCATGATTCATGATTCATTTCATGATTCATGATTCAATTCATGATTCAATTCATGATTCATGATTCGATTCATGATTCAATTCATGATTCATGATTCAATTCATGATTCATGATTCGATCATGATTTAATTCATGATTCTATTCATGATTTATTTCATGATTCATGTTTCATGATTTATTTCATGATTCATGATTCAATTCATGATTCAATTCATGATTCATGATTCAATTCATGATTCATGATTCAATTCATGGTTCATTTCATGATTCATGATTCAATTTATGATTCAATTCATGATTCATTTCATGATTCACGATTCAATTCATGATTCATTATTCATTTCATGATTCATGATTTAATTCATGATTTATGATTCAATTCATGATTCATGATTCAATTCATGATTCATGATTCAATTCATGATTCATGATTCAATTCATGATTCAATTCATGATTCATGATTCATTTCATGATTCATGATTCAATTCATGATTTAATTCACGATTCATGATTCAATTTATTTTTCATGATTTGATTAATGATTCATGAATCAATTCATGATTCAATTCATGATTAATTTCGTGATTCATGATTCATTTCATGATTCAAATCATGATTCATTTCATGATTTATGATTCAACTCATGATTCAATTCATGATTCATGATTCATGATCCAATTCATGATTCATGATTCAATTCATGATTCATGATTCAATTCATGATTCAATTCATGATTCATGATTCAATTCATGATTCATGATTCAATTCATGATTCATGATTCAATTCATGATTTAATTCATGATTCATAATTCAATTCATGATTCATGATTCATTTCATAATTCATGATTCAATTCATGATTCATTATTCAATTCATGATTCATGATTCAATTCATGATTCATGATTCAATTCATGATTCATTATTTAATTCATGATTCATGATTCATGATTCAATTCATGATTCATTATTTATTTCATGATTCATGATTAAATTCATGATTCATGATTCAATTTATGATTCATGATTCATGATAAAATTCATGATTCAATTCATGATTCATGATTCATGATTCAATTCATGATTCAATTTATGACTCATGATTCAATTCATGATTCATGTTTAATTCATGATTCATTTCATGATTCATGATTCAATTCATAATTCAATTCATGATTCAATTAATGATTCATGATTCAATTCATGATTCATGATTCATGATTCATTTCATGATTCATGATTCAATTCATGATTCAAATCATGATTCATTTCATGATTTATGATTCAATTCATGATTCAATTATTGATTCAATTCATGATACATGATTCAATTAATGATTCAATTCATGATTCATGATTCAATTCATGATTCATGATTCAATTCGTGATACAATTCATGATTCATTTCATGATTTATGATTCAATTCATGTTTCATTTAATGATTCATGATTCAATTCATGATTCATGATTCAATTCATGATTCATTGCATAATTTATTTCATGATTCAATTCATGATTCAATTCATGATTCATGAATCAATTCATGATTCAACTCATGATTCAATTCATGATTCATGATTCATTTCATGATTCATGATTCAATTCATGATTCAATTCATGATTCATTTCATGATTCATGATTCAATTCATGATTCATGATTCATTTCATGATTCATGATTCATGAGTTAATTCATGATTCATAATAAAATTCATGATTCATGAGTCAATTCATGATTCATGATTCAATTCATGATTCATGATTCATTTCATGATTCATGATTCAATTCATGATTCATTTCATGATTCATGATTCAATTCATGATTCATGATTCATTTCATGATTCATGATTTATGAGTAAATTCATGATTCATGATTCAATTCATGATTCATGATTCATTTCATGATTCATGATTCAATTCATGATTCATTTTATGATTCATGATTCCAGATTCAATTCATGATTCATTACATGATTCATCATTCATGATATAATTCATGATTCATGATTCATTATTCAATTCATGATTCATCATTCATTTCATGATTCATGATTCAATTCATGATTCAATTCATGATTCATTTCATGATTCATGATTCATGATTTAATTCATGTTTCATTTAATGATTCATGATTCAATTCATGATTCATGATTCAATTCATGATTCATTGCATGATTTATTTCATGATTCATGATTCAATCCATGATTCAATTCATCATTCAATTCATGATTCAATTCATGATTCATGATTCAATTCATGATTCATGATTCATATCATGATTCATGATTCAATTCATAATTCAATTCATGATTCATGATTCATTTCATTATTCATGATTCAATTCATGATTCAATTCATGATTCATGATTAATTTCATGTTTCATGATTCATTTCATGATTCATGATTCAATTCATGATTCATTATTCATTTCATGATTCAATTTATGACTCATGATTCAATTCATGATTCATGATTCCTGATTCAATTCATGATTTGTTACATGATTCATCATTCATGATACAATTCATGATTCATGATTCAATTCATGATTTATGATTCAATCCATGATTCATGATTCAATTCATAATTCTTGATTCATTTCATCATTCATTTCATGACTCATGATTCAATTCATGATTCAATTCATGACTCATGATTCAATTCATGATTCATAATTCAATTCATGATTTGATTCATGATTCATGAGTCAATTCATGATTCATGTTTCAATTCATGATTCATTATTCAATTCATGATTCATGATTCAATTCATGATTCATGATTTAATTCATGATTCATAACTCATGATTCAATTCATGACTGATGGTTCAATTCAAGATTCATGATATAATTTATGATTCAAGATGCAATTCATGATTCATGATTCATTTCATGATTCATAATTAAATTCAAGATTCATTTCATGATTCATAATTCAATTCATGATTCAATTCATGATGTATGATTCATAAGTCAATTCATGATCCATGTTTCAATTCATGATTCATGATTCAATTCATGATTCATGATTCAATTCATGATTCATAACTCATGATTCAATTCATGACTCATGGTTCAATTCAAGATTCATGATATAATTTATGATTCAAGATGCAATTCATGATTCATGATTCATTTCATGATTCATGATTCAATTTATGATTCAATTCATGATTCATTTCATGATTTATTATACATGATTCATGATTCGATTCATGATTCAATTCATTATTCATGATTCATGATTCGATTCATGATTCAATTCATGATACAATTCATGATTCATGATTCGATTCATGATTCAATTCATTAATCATGATTCGATTCATGATTCATGATTCAATTCATGATTCGATTCATGATTCAATTCATGATTCGATTTATGATTCAATTCATGATTCATGATTCATGAGTCAATTCATGATTCATGATTCGATTCATGATTCAATTCATGATTCATGATTCAATTCATGATTCATGATTCGATTCATGATTTAATTCATGATTCTATTCATGATTTATTTCATGATTCATGATTCATCTCATGATTCATGATTCAATTCATGATTCAATTCATGATTCATGATTCAATTCATGATTCATGATTCAATTCATGGTTCATTTCATGATTCATGATTCAATTTATGATTCAATTCATGATTCATTTCATGATTCCCGATTCAATTCATGATTCATTATTCATTTCATGATTCATGATTTAATTCATGATTTATGATTCAATTCATGATTCATGATTCAATTGATGATTCATGATTCATGATTCAATTCATGATTTATGATTCAATTTATGATTCATTATAAAATTCATGATTTAATTTATGATTCATGTTTCAATTCATAATTCAATTCATGATTTATGATTTAATTCATGATTCAATTCATGATTCATGATTCAATTCATGATTCAATTCATGATTCAATTCATGATTCATGATTCAATTCACGATTCATGATTCAATTTATTTTTCATGATTTGATTAATAATTCATGAATCAATTCATGATTCAATTCAGGATTAATTTCATGATTCAAGATTCATTTCATGATTCAAATCATGATTCATTTCATGATTTATGATTCAATTCATGATTCAATTCATGATTCATGATTCAATTCATGATTCATGATTCAATTCATGATTCATAATTTAATTCATGATTCATGATTCAATTCATAATTCAATTCATGATTCATTTCATGATTCATGATTCAATTCATGATTCATGATTCAATTCATGATTCATGATTCAATTCATGATTTAATTCATGATTCATTTCATGATTTATTTCATGATTCATGATTCAATTCATGATTCAATTCATGATTCATGATTCAATTCATGATTCATGATTCAATTCATGATTCATGATTCATTTCATGATTCATGATTCATTTCATGATTCATGATTTAATTTATGACTCATGATTCAATTCATGGTTCATGATTCATGATTTAATTCATGGTTCATGATTCATGATTCAATTCATGATTCATGATAAGATTCTTGATTTAATTCATGATTCATTTCATGATTCATGATTCAAATCATGACTCAATTCATGATTCATGATTCATTTCATGATTCATAATTCAATTCATGATTCATGATTCATTTCATGATTCATGATTTAATTCATGGTTCATGATTCATTTTATGATTCATGATTCAATTTATGATTCATTTCATGGTTCAATTCATGATTTATGATTCAATTCATGATTCATTATTCATGATTCGATTCATGATTCAATTCATGATTAAATTCATGTCTCATTTCATGATTAATGATTCAATTCATGATTCTAATTATGATTATTGATTCAATTCATGATTCATTATTCAATTCATGTTTCATGATTCAATTCATGGTTCATGATTCATTTCATGATTCATGATTCAATTTATGATTCATTTCATGATTTAATTCATGATTCATGATTCAATTCATGATTCATTATTCATTTCATGATTCTTGATTAAATTCATGATTTATGATTTGATTAATGATTCAATTCATGATTCAATTCATGATTCATGATTCAATTCATGATTCATGATTCATGATAAAATTCATGATTCAATTCATGATTCATGATTCAATTCATGATTCAATTCATGACTCATGATTCAATTCATAATTCATGATTTAATTCATAATTCATGATTTAATTCATGATTCATTTCATGATTCATGATTCAATTCATGAATTATGATTCAATTCATGATTCAAATTATGATTCATGATTCAATTCATGATTCATAATTCATTTCATGATTCATGATTCATGATTTGATTAATGATTCATGATTCATTTCATGATTCATGATTCATTTCATTATTCAAATCATGATTCATTTCATGATTTATGATTCAATTTATGATTCAATTCATGATTCATGATTCAATTAATGATTCAATTCATGATTCATGATTCAATTCATGATTTATTTCATGATTCATGATTCAATTCATGATTCAATTTATGATTCATTTCATGATTTATGATTTAATTCATGATTCAATTCATGATTCATGATTCAATTCATGATTCAATTCATGATTTAATAATGATTCATGATTCAATTCATGGTTCATTTCATGATTCATGATTCAATTTATGATTCAATTCATGATTCATTCATGATTCACGATTCAATTCATGATTCATTATTCATTTCATGATTCATGATTTAATTCATGATTTATGATTCAATTCATGATTCATGATTCAATTCATGATTCATGATTCAATTCATGATTCAATTCATGATTCATGATTCATTTCATGATTCATGATTCAATTCATGATTTAATTCACGATTCATGATTCAATTTATTTTTCATGATTTGATTAATGATTCATGAATCAATTCATGATTCAATTCATGATTAATTTCATGATTCATGATTCATTTCATGATTCAAATCATGATTCATTTCATGATTTATGATTCAATTCATGATTCAATTCATGATTCATGATTCATGATCCAATTCATGATTCATGATTCATTTCATGATTCATGATTTATGAGTAAATTCATGATTCATGATTCAATTCATGATTCATGATTCATTTCATGATTCATGATTCAATTCATGATTCATTTTATGATTCATGATTCCAGATTCAATTTATGATTCATTACATGATTCATCATTCATGATACAATTCATGATTCATGATTCATTATTCAATTCATGATTCATCATTCATTTCATGATTCATGATTCAATTCATGATTCAATTCATGATTCATTTCATGATTCATGATTCATGATTTAATTCATGTTTCATTTAATGATTCATGATTCAATTCATGATTCATGATTCAATTCATGATTCATTGCATGATTTATTTCATGATTCATGATTCAATCCATGATTCAATTCATCATTCAATTCATGATTCAATTCATGATTCATGATTCAATTCATGATTCATGATTCATATCATGATTCATGATTCAATTCAATTCATGATTCATGATTCATTTCATTATTCATGATTCAATTCATGATTCAATTCATGATTCATGATTAATTTCATGATTCATGATTCATTTCATGATTCATGATTCAATTCATGATTCATTATTCATTTCATGATTCAATTTATGACTCATGATTCAATTCATGATTCATGATTCCTGATTCAATTCATGATTCAATTTATGACTCATGATTCAATTCATGATTCATGATTCCTGATTCAATTCATGATTTGTTACATGATTCATCATTCATGATACAATTCATGATTCATGATTCAATTCATGATTTATGATTCAATCCATGATTCATGATTCAATTCATAATTCTTGATTCATTTCATCATTCATTTCATGACTCATGATTCAATTCATGATTCAATTCATGACTCATGATTCAATTCATGATTCATAATTCAATTCATGATTTGATTCATGATTCATGAGTCAATTCATGATTCATGTTTCAATTCATGATTCATGATTCAATTCATGATTCATGATTCAATTCATGATTCATAACTCATGATTCAATTCATGACTGATGGTTCAATTCAAGATTCATGATATAATTTATGATTCAAGATGCAATTCATGATTCATGATTCATTTCATGATTCATAATTAAATTCAAGATTCATTTCATGATTCATAATTCAATTCATGATTCAATTCATGATGTATGATTCATAAGTCAATTCATGATCCATGTTTCAATTCATGATTCATGATTCAATTCATGATTCATGATTCAATTCATGATTCATAACTCATGATTCAATTCATGACTCATGGTTCAATTCAAGATTCATGATATAATTTATGATTCAAGATGCAATTCATGATTCATGATTCATTTCATGATTCATGATTCAATTTATGATTCAATTCATGATTCATTTCATGATTTATTATACATGATTCATGATTCGATTCATGATTCAATTCATGATTCATGATTCATGATTCGATTCATGATTCAATTCATTATACAATTCATGATTCATGATTCGATTCATGATTCAATTCATTAATTATGATTCGATTCATGATTCATGATTCAATTCATGATTCGATTCATGATTCAATTCATGATTCGATTTATGATTCAATTCATGATTCATGATTCATTTCATGATTCATGAGTCAATTCATGATTTAATTCATGATTCATGATTCGATTCATGATTCAATTCATGATTCATGATTCAATTCATGATTCATGATTCGATTCATGATTTAATTCATGATTTTATTCATGATTTATTTCATGATTCATGATTCATTTCATGATTCATGATTCAATTCATGATTCAATTCATGATTCATGATTCAATTCATGATTCATGATTCAATTCATGGTTCATTTCATGATTCATGATTCAATTTATGATTCAATTCATGATTCATTTCATGATTCCCGATTCAATTCATGATTCATTATTCATTTTATGATTCATGATTTAATTCATGATTTATGATTCAATTCATGATTCATGATTCAATTCATGTCTCATTCATGATTCAATTCATGATTTATGATTCAATTTATGATTCATGATAAAATTCATGATTTAATTTATGATTCATGTTTCAATTCATAATTCAATTCATGATTTATGATTTAATTCATGATTCAATTCATGATTCATGATTCAATTCATGATTCAATTCATGATTCATGATTCAATTCACGATTCATGATTCAATTTATTTTTCATGATTTGATTAATAATTCATGAATCAATTCATGATTCAATTCAGGATTAATTTCATGATTCAAGATTCATTTCATGATTCAAATCATGATTTATTTCATGATTTATGATTCAATTCATGATTCAATTCATGATTCCTGATTCAATTCATGATTCATGATTCAATTCATGATTCATAATTTAATTCATGATTCATGATTCAATTCATAATTCAATTCATGATTCATTTCATGATTCATGATTCAATTCATGATTCATGATTCAATTCATGATTTAATTCATGATTCATTTCATGATTTATTTCATGATTCATGATTCAATTCATGATTCAATTCATGATTCATGATTCAATTCATGATTCATGATTCATTTCATGATTCATGATTCATTTCATGATTCATGATTCAATTTATGACTCATGATTCAATTCATGGTTCATGATTCATGATTTAATTCATGGTTCATGATTCATGATTCAATTCATGATTCATGATAAGATTCTTGATTTAATTCATGATTCATGATTCATTTCATGATTCATGATTTAATTCATGGTTCATGATTCATTTTATGATTCATGATTCAATTTATGATTCATTTCATGGTTCAATTCATGATTTATGATTCAATTCATGATTCATTATTCATGATTCGATTCATGATTCAATTCATGATTAAATTCATGTCTCATTTCATGATTAATGATTCAATTCATGATTCTAATTATGATTAATGATTCAATTCATGATTCATGATTCAATTCATGTTTCATGATTCAATTCATGGTTCATGATTCATTTTATGATTCATGATTCAATTTATGATTCATTTCATGATTTAATTCATGATTCATGATTCAATTCATGATTCATTATTCATTTCATGATTCTTGATTAAATTCATGATTTATGATTTGATTAATGATTCAATTCATGATTGAATTCATGATTCATGATTCAATTCATGATTCATGATTCAATTCATGATTCATAACTCATGATTCAATTCATGACTCATGGTTCAATTCAAGATTCATGATATAATTTATGATTCAAGATGCAATTCATGATTCATGATTCATTTCATGATTCATGATTCAATTTATGATTCAATTCATGATTCATTTCATGATTTATTATACATGATTCATGATTCGATTCATGATTCAATTCATGATTCATGATTCATGATTCGATTCATGATTCAATTCATTATACAATTCATGATTCATGATTCGATTCATGATTCAATTCATTAATTATGATTCGATTCATGATTCATGATTCAATTCATGATTCGATTCATGATTCAATTCATGATTCGATTTATGATTCAATTCATGATTCATGATTCATTTCATGATTCATGAGTCAATTCATGATTTAATTCATGATTCATGATTCGATTCATGATTCAATTCATGATTCATGATTCAATTCATGATTCATGATTCGATTCATGATTTAATTCATGATTTTATTCATGATTTATTTCATGATTCATGATTCATTTCATGATTCATGATTCAATTCATGATTCAATTCATGATTCATGATTCAATTCATGATTCATGATTCAATTCATGGTTCATTTCATGATTCATGATTCAATTTATGATTCAATTCATGATTCATTTCATGATTCCCGATTCAATTCATGATTCATTATTCATTTTATGATTCATGATTTAATTCATGATTTATGATTCAATTCATGATTCATGATTCAATTCATGTCTCATTCATGATTCAATTCATGATTTATGATTCAATTTATGATTCATGATAAAATTCATGATTTAATTTATGATTCATGTTTCAATTCATAATTCAATTCATGATTTATGATTTAATTCATGATTCAATTCATGATTCATGATTCAATTCATGATTCAATTCATGATTCATGATTCAATTCACGATTCATGATTCAATTTATTTTTCATGATTTGATTAATAATTCATGAATCAATTCATGATTCAATTCAGGATTAATTTCATGATTCAAGATTCATTTCATGATTCAAATCATGATTTATTTCATGATTTATGATTCAATTCATGATTCAATTCATGATTCCTGATTCAATTCATGATTCATGATTCAATTCATGATTCATAATTTAATTCATGATTCATGATTCAATTCATAATTCAATTCATGATTCATTTCATGATTCATGATTCAATTCATGATTCATGATTCAATTCATGATTTAATTCATGATTCATTTCATGATTTATTTCATGATTCATGATTCAATTCATGATTCAATTCATGATTCATGATTCAATTCATGATTCATGATTCATTTCATGATTCATGATTCATTTCATGATTCATGATTCAATTTATGACTCATGATTCAATTCATGGTTCATGATTCATGATTTAATTCATGGTTCATGATTCATGATTCAATTCATGATTCATGATAAGATTCTTGATTTAATTCATGATTCATGATTCATTTCATGATTCATGATTTAATTCATGGTTCATGATTCATTTTATGATTCATGATTCAATTTATGATTCATTTCATGGTTCAATTCATGATTTATGATTCAATTCATGATTCATTATTCATGATTCGATTCATGATTCAATTCATGATTAAATTCATGTCTCATTTCATGATTAATGATTCAATTCATGATTCTAATTATGATTAATGATTCAATTCATGATTCATGATTCAATTCATGTTTCATGATTCAATTCATGGTTCATGATTCATTTCATGATTCATGATTCAATTTATGATTCATTTCATGATTTAATTCATGATTCATGATTCAATTCATGATTCATTATTCATTTCATGATTCTTGATTAAATTCATGATTTATGATTTGATTAATGATTCAATTCATGATTGAATTCATGATTCATGATTCAATTCATGATTCAATTCATGATTCATGATTCAATTCATGATTCATAATTTAATTCATGATTCATGATTCAATTCATAATTCAATTCATGATTCATTTCATGATTCATGATTCAATTCATGATTCATGATTCAATTCATGATTTAATTCATGATTCATTTCATGATTTATTTCATGATTCATGATTCAATTCATGATTCAATTCATGATTCATGATTCAATTCATGATTTAATTCATGATTCATTTCATGATTCATTTCATGATTCATGATTCAATTCATGATTCATGATTCAATTCATGATTTAATTCATGATTCATTTCATGATTTATTTCATGATTCATGATTCAATTCATGATTCAATTCATGATCCATGATTCAATTCATGATTCATGATTCTATTCATGATTCATGATTCATTTCATGATTCATGATTCAATTTATGACTCATGATTCAATTCATGGTTCATGATTCATGATTTAATTCATGGTTCATGATTCATGATTCAATTCATGATTCATGATAAGATTCTTGATTTAATTCATGATTCATTTCATGATTCATGATTCAAATCATGACTCAATTCATGATTCATGATTCATTTCATGATTCATAATTCAATTCATGATTCATGATTCATTTCATGATTCATGATTTAATTCATGGTTCATGATTCATTTTATGATTCATGATTCAATTTATGATTCATTTCATGGTTCAATTCACGATTTATGATTCAATTCATGATTCATTATTCATAATTCGATTCATGATTCAATTCATGATTAAATTCAGGTCTCATTTCATGATTAATGATTCAATTCATGATTCTAATTATGATTAATGATTCAATTCATGATTCATGATTCAATTCATGTTTCATGATTCAATTCATGGTTCATGATTCATTTCATGATTCATGATTCAATTTATGATTCATTTCATGATTTAATTCATGATTCATGATTCAATTCATGATTCATTATTCATTTCATGATTCTTGATTAAATTCATGATTTATGATTTAATTAATGATTCAATTCATGATTGAATTCATGATTCATGATTCAATTCATGATTCAATTCATGATTCATGATTCAATTCATGATTCATAATTTAATTAATGATTCATGATTCAATTCATAATTCAATTCATGATTCATTTCATGATTCATGATTCAATTCATGATTCATGATTCAATTCATGATTTAATTCATGATTCATTTCATGATTTATTTCATGATTCATGATTCAATTCATGATTCAATTCATGATTCATGATTCAATTTATGACTTATGATTCAATTCATGGTTCATGATTCATGATTTAATTCATGGTTCATGATTCATGATTCAATTCATGATTCATGATAAGATTCTTGATTTAATTCATGATTCATTTCATGATTCATGATTCAAATCATGACTCAATTCATGATTCATTTCATGATTCATAATTCAATTCATGATTCATGATTCATTTCATGATTCATGATTTAATTCATGGTTCATGATTCATTTTATGATTCATGATTCAATTTATGATTCATTTCATGATTCATGATTCATTTCATGATTCATGATTCAATTTATGACTCATGATTCAATTCATGGTTCATGATTCATGATTTAATTCATGGTTCATGATTCATGATTCAATTCATGATTCATGATAAGATTCTTGATTTAATTCATGATTCATTTCATGATTCATGATTCAAATCATGACTCAATTCATGATTCATTTCATGATTCATAATTCAATTCATGATTCATGATTCATTTCATGATTCATGATTTAATTCATGGTTCATGATTCATTTTATGATTCATGATTCAATTTATGATTCATTTCATGGTTCAATTCATGATTTATGATTCAATTCATGATTCATTATTCATGATTCGATTCATGATTCAATTCATGATTAAATTCATGTCTCATTTCATGATTAATGATTCAATTCATGATTCTAATTATGATTAATGATTCAATTCATGATTCATGATTCAATTCATGTTTCATGATTCAATTCATGGTTCATGATTCATTTCATGATTCATGATTCAATTTATGATTCATTTCATGATTTAATTCATGATTCATGATTCAATTCATGATTCATTATTCATTTCATAATTCTTGATTAAATTCATGATTTATGATTTGATTAATGATTCAATTCATGATTCAATTCATGATTCATGATTCAATTCATGATTCATGATTCATGATAAAATTCATGATTCAATTCATGATTCAATTCATGACTCATGATTCAATTCATAATTCATGATTTAATTCATAATTCATGATTTAATTCATGATTCATTTCATGATTCATGATTCAATTCATGAATTATGATTCAATTCATGATTCAAATTATGATTCATGATTCAATTCATGATTCATAATTCATTTCATGATTCATGATTCATGATTCGATTAATGATTCATGATTCATTTCATGATTCATGATTCATTTCATGATTCAAATCATGATTCATTTCATGATTTATGATTCAATTTATGATTCAATTCATGATTCATGATTCAAATTATGATTCAATTCATGATTCATGATTCAATTCATGATTTATTTCATGATTCATGATTCAATTCATGATTCAATTTATGATTCATTTCATGATTTATGATTCAATTCATGATTCAATTCATGATTTAATAATGATTCATGATTCAATTCATGATTTATAATTCATTTCATGATTCATGATTCATGATTCGATTAATGATTCATGATTCATTTCATGATTCATGATTCAATTCATGATTCAAATCATGATTCATTTCATGATTTATGATTCAATTCATGATTCAATTCATGATTCATGATTCAATTAATGATTCAATTCATGATTCATGATTTAATTCATGATTTATTTCATGATTCATGATTCAATTCATGATTCAATTTATGATTCATGAATCAATTCTTTATTTCATAATTCATGATTCAATTTATGATTCATGAATCAATTCATGATTCAATTCATAATTCATGATTCAATTCATGATTCATGATTCATTTCATGATTCATGATTAAATTCATGATTCAATTCATGATTCATGATTCATTTCATGATTCATGAGTCAATTCATGATTCATAATTCAATTCATGATTCATGATTCATTTCATGATTCCTGATTCAATTCATGATTCATTAGATGATTCATCATTCATGATACAATTCATGATTCATGTTTCATTATTCAATTCATGATTCATGATTAATTTCATGATTCATGATTCAATTCAAGATTAATTTCATGATTCATGATTTAATTCATGTTTCATTTAATGATCCATGATTCAATTCATGATTCATGATTCAATTTATGATTCATTGCATGATTCATGATTTAATTCATGATTCAATTCATCATTCAATTTATGCTTCATGTTTCAATTCATGATTCATGTTTTAATTCATGATTCATGATTCATTTCATGATTCATGATTCAATTCATGATTCATTTCATGATTCATGATTCAATTCATGATTCATGATTCATATCATGATTCATGAGTCAATTCATGATTCATAATTCAATTCATGATTTATTTCATGATTCATGATTCAATTCATGAATCATGATTCATTTCATGATTCATGATTCAATTTATGACTCATGATTTAATTCATGAATTATGATTCCTGATTCAATTCATGATTCGTTACATGATTCATAATTCAATTCATGATTCATGATTCATTTCATGGTTCAATTCATGATTCATGATTCAATTCATGATTCATTATTCATGATTCGATTCATGATTCAATTCATGATTAAATTCATGTCTCATTTCATGATTAATGATTCAATTCATGATTCTAATTATGATTAATGATTCAATTCATGATTCATGATTCAATTCATGTTTCATGATTCAATTCATGGTTCATGATTCATTTCATGATTCATGATTCAATTTATGATTCATTTCATGATTCAATTCATGATTCATGATTCAATTCATGATTCATTATTCATTTCATGATTCTTGATTAAATTCATGATTTATGATTTGATTAATGATTCAATTCATGATTCAATTCATGATTCATGATTCATTTCATGATTCATGATTCATTTCATGATTCAAATCATGATTCATTTCATGATTTATGATTCAATTTATGATTCAATTCATGATTCATGATTCAATTAATGATTCAATTCATGATTCATGATTCAATTCATGATTTATTTCATGATTCATGATTCAATTCATGATTCAATTTATGATTCATTTCATGATTTATGATTCAATTCATGATTCAATTCATGATTCATGATTCAATTCATGATTCAATTCATGATTTAATAATGATTCATGATTCAATTCATGATTCATAATTCATTTCATGATTCATGATTCGATTAATGATTCATGATTCATTTCATGATTCATGATTCAATTCATGATTCAAATCATGATTCATTTCATGATTTATGATTCAATTCATGATTCAATTCATGATTCATGATTCAATTAATGATTCAATTCATGATTCATGATTCAATTCATGATTTATTTCATGATTCATGATTCAATTCATGATTCAATTTATGATTCATGAATCAATTCTTTATTTCATAATTCATGATTCAATTTATGATTCATGAATCAATTCATGATTCAATTCATAATTCATGATTCAATTCATGATTCATGATTCATTTCATGATTAATGATTAAATTCATGATTCAATTCATGATTCATGATTCATTTCATGATTCATGATTCAATTCATGATTCAATTCATGAATTATTTCACAATCCATGATTCAATTCATGATTCATGATTCATTTCATGATTCATGAGTCAATTCATGATTCATAATTCAATTCATGATTCATGATTCATTCAATGATTCCTGATTCAATTCATGATTCATTACATGATTCATCATTCATGATACAATTCATGATTCATGATTCATTAGTCAATTCATGATTCATGATTAATTTCATGATTCATGATTCAATTCAAGATTCATTTCATGATTCATGATTTAATTCATATTTCATTTAATGATCCATGATTCAATTCATGATTCATGATTCAATTTATGATTCATTGCATGATTCATGATTTAATTCATGATTCAATTCATCATTCAATTCATGATTCATGTTTCAATTCATGATTCATGTTTCAATTCATGATTCATGATTCATTTCATGATTCATGATTCAATTCATGATTCATTTCATGATTCATGATTCAATTCATGATTCATGATTCATATCATGATTCATGAGTCAATTCATGATTCATGATTCAATTCATGATTTATTTCATGATTCATGATTCAATTCATGATTCATGATTCATTTCATGATTCATGATTCTATTTATGACTCATGATTTAATTCATGAATTATGATTCCTGATTCAATTCATGATTCGTTACATGATTCATCATTCATAATACAATTCATGATTCATGATTCATTATTCATTTCATTATTCATGATTCGATTCATGATTCAATTCATGATTAAATTCATGTCTCATTTCATGATTAATGATTCAATTCATGATTCTAATTATGATTAATGATTCAATTCATGATTCATGATTCAATTCATGTTTCATGATTCAATTCATGGTTCATGATTCATTTCATGATTCATGATTCAATTTATGATTCATTTCATGATTCAATTCATGATTCATGATTCAATTCATGATTCATTATTCATTTCATGATTCTTGATTAAATTCATGATTTATGATTTGATTAATGATTCAATTCATGATTCAATTCATGATTCATGATTCATTTCATGATTCATGATTCATTTCATGATTCAAATCATGATTCATTTCATGATTTATGATTCAATTTATGATTCAATTCATGATTCATGATTCAATTAATGATTCAATTCATGATTCATGATTCAATTCATGATTTATTTCATGATTCATGATTCAATTCATGATTCAATTTATGATTCATTTCATGATTTATGATTCAATTCATGATTCAATTCATGATTCATGATTCAATTCATGATTCAATTCATGATTTAATAATGATTCATGATTCAATTCATGATTCATAATTCATTTCATGATTCATGATTCATGATTCGATTAATGATTCATGATTCATTTCATGATTCATGATTCAATTCATGATTCAAATCATGATTCATTTCATGATGTATGATTCAATTCATGATTCAATTCATGATTCATGATTCAATTAATGATTCAATTCATGATTCATGATTCAATTCATGATTTATTTCATGATTCATGATTCAATTCATGATTCAATTTATGATTCATGAATCAATTCTTTATTTCATAATTCATGATTCAATTTATGATTCATGAATCAATTCATGATTCAATTCATAATTCATGATTCAATTCATGATTCATGATTCATTTCATGATTAATGATTAAATTCATGATTCAATTCATGATTCATGATTCATTTCATGATTCATGATTCAATTCATGATTCAATTCATGAATTATTTCACGATCCATGATTCAATTCATGATTCATGATTCATTTCATGATTCATGAGTCAATTCATGATTCATAATTCAATTCATGATTCATGATTCATTTCATGATTCCTGATTCAATTCATGATTCATTACATGATTCATCATTCATGATACAATTCATGATTCATGATTCATTATTCAATTCATGATTCATGATTAATTTCATGATTCATTATTCAATTCAAGATTCATTTCATGATTCATGATTTAATTCATGTTTCATTTAATGATCCATGATTCAATTCATGATTCATGATTCATTTCATGATTCATGATTCAATTCATGATTCATTTCATGATTCATGATTCAATTCATGATTCATGATTCAATTCATGATTCATAATTCCTGATTCAATTCATGATTCGTTACATGATTCATGATTCATTTCATGATTTAATTCATGATTCATTTCATGATTCATGATTCAATTCATGGTTCATGATTCATTTCATGATTCATGTGTTATTTCATGATTCATAATTGAATTCATGATTCATGATTCATTTCATGATTCATGATTCAATTCATGATTCATGATTCCTGATTCAATTTATGATTCATTACATGATTCATCATTCATGATACAATTCATGATTCATGATACAATTCATGATTCATGATTCAATTCATGATTCAATTCATGTTTCATTTAATGATTCATGATTCATTTCATGATTAATGATAAAATTCATGATTCATTACATAATTTATTTTATGATTCATGATTTAATTCATGATTCATGAATCAATTCATGATTCAATTCATGATTTAATTCATGATTCATGTTTCAATTCATGATTCATGATTCATTTCATGATTCATGATTCAATTCATGATTCATTTCATGATTCATGATTCAATTCATGATTCATGATTCATATCATGATTCATGAGTCAATTCATGATTCATGATTCAATTCATGATTCATTTCATGATTCATGATTCAATTCATGATTCATGATTCATTTCATGATTCATGATTCAATTTATGACTCATGATTTAATTCATGAATCATGATTCAATTCATGATTCGTTACATGATTCATCATTCATGATTCAATTCATGATTCATGATTCCTGATTCAATTCATGATTCTTTACATGATTCATGATTCATTTCATGATTCAATTCATGATTCATGATTCAATTCATGATTCAATTCATGATTCATTTCATGATTCAAATCATGATTCATTTCATGATTCATGATGCAATTCATGATTCAATTCCTGATTCATGATTTAATTCATGATTCATGATTCAATTCCTGATTCATGATTCATTTCATCATTCAATTCATGATTCATGATTCAATTCATGATTCAATTCATGATTCATGATTCAATTCCCGATTCATGATTCATTTCATGATTTAATTCATGATTCATGATTCAATTCATGATTCATGATTCAATTCATGATTCATGATTCATTTCATGATTCATGATTCAATTCATAATTCAATTCATGATTCATTTCATGATTCATGATTCAATTCATGATTCAATTCATGATTCATGATTCATGATTCAATTCATGATTCATAATTCATGATTCAATTCATGATTCATGATTCATGATTCAATTCATGATTCATGATTCAATTCATGATTCAATTCATGATTCATTTCATGATTTATTTCATGATTCATGATTCAATTCATGATTCATGATTCAATTCATGATTCAATTCATGATACATGATTCAATACATGATTCATGATTCAATTCATGATTCATAATTCATTTCATGAATTATTATTCAATTTATGATTCATTTCATGATTCATGATTCAATTCATGACTCAATTCATGATTCATGATTCATTTCATGATTCATGATTCAATTCATGATTCATGATTCATTTCATGATTCATGATTCAATTCATGATTCATGATTCATTTCATGATTCATGATTCAATTTATGACTCATGATTCAATTCATGATTCATGATTCATGATTCAATTCATGATTCATTTCATGATTCATGATTCAATTCATGATTCATGATTCATTTCATGATTCATGATTCAATTTATGACTCATGATTCAATTCATGATTCATGATTCAATTCATGATTCAATTCATGACTCATGGTTGAATTCAAGATTCATGATTCAATTTATGATTCAAGATTCAATTCATGATTCATTTCATGATTCATTTCATGATTTATGATTCAATTCATGATTCATTTCATGATTCATGATTCATGATTCATGATTCAATTCATGATTCATGATTCAATTCATGATTCAATTCATGATTCATGATTCCTGATTTAATTCATGATTTGTTACATGATTCATCATTCATGATACAATTCATGATTCATGATTCATTATTCATTTCATGATTCATGATTCAATTCATGATTCAATTCATGTTTCATTTAATGATTAATGATTCAATTCATGATTCATGATTTAATTCATGATTCATGATTCAATTCCTGATTCATGATTCATTTCATGATTCAATTCATGATTCATGATTCAATTCATGATTCAATTCATGATTCATGATTCAATTCCTGATTCGATTCATGATTCAATTCATGATTCATGATTCATTTCATGATTCATGATTCAATTCATGATTCAATTCATGATTCATGATTCGATTCATGATTCAATTCATGATTCATTTCATGATTTATGATTCATGATTCAATTCATGATTCATTTCATGATTCATGATTCAATTCATGATTCATGAATCAATTCATTTTTCATGATTCGATTAATGATTCAATTCATGATTCAATTCATGATTCATTTCATGATTCAAATCATGATTCATTTCATGATTCATGATGCAATTCATGATTCAATTCCTGATTCATGATTTAATTCATGATTCAATTCCTGATTCATGATTCATTTCATGATTCAATCCATGATACATGATTCAATTCATGATTCAATTCATGATTCATGATTCAATTCCCGATTCATGATTCATTTCATGATTCAATTCATGATTCATGATTCAATTCATGATTCATGATTCAATTCATGATTCATGATTCATTTCATGATTCATGATTCAATTCATAATTCAATTCATGATTCATTTCATGATTCATGATTCAATTCATGATTCAATTCATGATTCATGATTCATGATTCAATTCATGATTCATAATTCATGATTCAATTCATGATTCATGATTCATGATTCAATTCATGATTCATGATTCAATACATGATTCAATTTATGATTCATTTCATAATTTATTTCATGAATCATGATTCAATTCATGATTCATGATTCAATTCATGATTCATGATTCAATTCATGATTCAATTCATGATACATGATTCAATACATGATTTATGATTCAATTCATGATTCAATTCATGATTCATAATTCATTTCATGATTCATTATTCAATTTATGATTCATTTCATGATTCATGATTCAATTCATGACTCAATTCATGATTCATTTCATGATTCATGATTCAATTCATGATTCATGATTCATTTCATGATTCAATTCATGATTCATGATTCATTTCATGATTCATGATTCAATTTATGACTCATGATTCATTTCATGATTCATGATTCAATTTATGACTCATGATTCAATTCATGATTCATGATTCATGATTCAATTCATGATTCATTTCATGATTCATGATTCAATTCATGATTCATAATTTAATTCATGATTCATGATTCAATTCATGATTCATTTCATGATTCAATTTATGACTCATGATTCAATTCATGATTCATGATTCATTTCATGATTCATAATTCATGATTCAATTCATGACTCATGGTTCAATTCAAGATTCATGATTCAATTTATGATTCAAGATTCAATTCATGATTCATTTCATGATTCATTTCATGATTCATGATTCAATTCATGATTCATTTCATGACTCATGATTCATGATTCATGATTCAATTCATGATTCATGATTCAATTTATAATTCATTGCATGATTCATGATTTAATTCATGATTCAATTCATCATTCAATTCATGATTCATGTTTCAATTCATGATTCATGTTTCAATTCATGATTCATTTCATGATTCATGATTCAATTCATGATTCATTTCATGATTAATGATTCAATTCATGATTCATGATTCATATCATGATTCATGAGTCAATTCACGATTCATGATTCAATTCATGATTCATGATTAATTTCATGATTCATGATTCAATTCATGATTCATGATTCATTTCATTATTCATGATTCAATTTATGACTCATGATTTAATTCATGATTCATGATTCCTGATTCAATTCATGATTTGTTACATGATTCATCATTCATGATACAATTCATGATTCATGATTCATTATTCATTTCATGATTCATGATTCAATTCATGATTCAATTCATTATTCATGATTCCTGATTTAATTCATGATTCGTTACATGATTCATCATTCATGATACAATTCATGATTCATGATTCATTATTCATTTCATGATTCATGATTCAATTCATGATTCAATTCATGTTTTATTTAATGATTAATGATTCAATTCATGATTAATGATTCAATTCATGATTCATTGCATAATTTATTTTATGATTCATGATTTAATTCATGATTCATGAATCAATTCATGATTGAATTCATGATTTAATTCATGATTCATGATTCAATTCATGATTCATGATTAATTTCATGATTCATGATTAAATTCATGATTCAATTCATGATTCATGATTCATTTCATGATTCAATTCATGATTAATTTCATGATTCATGATTCAATTCATGATTCATGATTCATTTCATGATTCATGAGTCAATTCATGATTCATAATTGAATTCATGATTCATGTTTCATTTCATGATTCATGATTCAATTCATGATTCATGATTCCTGATTCAATTTATGATTCATTACATGATTCATCATTCATGATACAATTCATGATTCATGATTCATTATTCAATTCATGATTCATTTCATGATTCATGATTCAATTCATGATTCATTTCATGATTCATGATTCAATTTGACTCATGATTCAATTCATGATTCATGATTCATGATTCAATTCATGATTCATTTCATGATTCATGTTTCAATTCATGATTCATAATTTAATTCATGATTCATGATTGAATTCATGATTCATGATTCATTTCATGATTCATGATTCAATTTATGACTCATGATTCAATTCATGATTCATGATTTATTTCATGATTCATAATTCATGATTCAATTCATGACTCATGGTTCAATTCAAGATTCATGATTCAATTTATGATTCAAGATTCAATTCATGATTCATGATTCATTTCATGATTCATTTCATTATTCATGATTCAATTCATGATTCATTTCATGATTCATGATTCATGATTCAATTCATGATTCATGATTCAATTTTTAATTCATTGCATGATTCATGATTTAATTCATGATTCAATTCATCATTCAATTCATGATTCATGTTTCAATTCATGATTCATGTTTCAATTCATGATTCATGATTCATTTCATGATTCATTATTCAATTCATGATTCATTTCATGATTCATGATTCAATTCATGATTCAGGATTCATATCATGATTCATGAGTCAATTCATGATTCATGATTCAATTCATGATTCATGATTTATTTCATGATTCATGATTCATTTCATGATTCATGATTCAATTTATGACTCATGATTTAATTCATGATTCATGATTCCTGATTCAATTCATGATTCGTTACATGATTCATCATTCATGATACAATTCATGATTCATGATTCATTATTCATTTCATGATTCATGATTCAATTCATGATTCAATTCATGATTCATGATTCCTGATTCAATTCATGATTTGTTACATGATTCATCATTCATGATACAATTCATGATTCATTATTTATTTCATGATTCATGATTCAATTCATGATTCAATTCATGTTTCATTTAATGATTAATGATTCAATTCATGATTAATGATTCAATTCATGATTCATTGCATAATTTATTTTATGATTCATGATTTAATTCATGATTCATGAATCAATTCATGATTCAATTCATGATTTAATTCATGATTCATGATTCAATTCATGATTCATGATTCATTTCATGATTAAATTCATGATTCAATTCATGATTCATGATTCATTTCATGATTCAATTCATGATTCATTTCATGATTCATGATTCAATTCATGATTCATGATTCATTTCATGATTCATGAGTCAATTCATGATTCAATTCATGATTCCTGATTCAATTTATGATTCATTACATGATTCACCATTCATGATACAATTCATGATTCATTTCATGATTCATGATTCATGATTCAATTCATGTTTCATTTAATGATTCATAATTCCTGATTCAATTCATGATTCATTACATGATTCATGATTAAATTCATGATTCAATTCATGATTCATTTCATGATACAATTCATGATTCATGATTCATTATTCAATTCATGATTTATGATTCAATTCATGATTCATGATTCAATTCATGATTCAATTCATGATTCAATTCATGACTCATGATTTAATCCATGATTCATAATTCAATTCATGATTTAATTCATGATTCATGATTCATGAGTCAATTCATGTTTCATGTTACAATTCATGATTCATGATTCAATTCATGATTCATGAGTCAATTCATGATTTATGTTTTAATTCATGATTCATGATTCAATTCATGATTCAATTCATGATTCATAGCTCATGATTCAATTCATGACTCATGGTTCAATTCAAGATTCATGATATAATTTATGATTTAAGATGCAATTCATGATTCATGACTCATTTCATGATTCGTGATTCAATTCATGATTCAATTCATGATTCATTTCATGATTTATTATACATGATTCGATTCATGATTCATGATTCAATATTCATGATTCAATTCATGATTCATGATTTTATTCATGATTCAATTCATGATTCATTTAATGATTCATGATTCATGATTCAATTCATTAATCATGATTCGATTCATGATTCATGATTCAATTCATGATTCGATTCATGATTCAATTCATGATTCATTTCATGATTCAATTCATGATTCAATCCATGATTCATGATTCGATTCATGATTCAATTCATGATTCATTTCATGATTTATGATTCATGATTTAATTCATGATTCATTTCATGATTCATGATTCAATTCATGATTCATGATTAAATTCATGATTCATGATTAAATTCATGATTCAATTCATGATTCATGAATCAATTCATTTTTTATGATTCGATTAATGATTCAATTCATGATTCAATTCATGATTCATTTCATGATTCAAATCATGATTCATTTCATGATTCATGATGCAATTCATGATTCAATTCCTGATTCATGATTTAATTCATGATTCATGATTAAATTCCTGAATCATGATTCATTTCATGATTCAATTCATGATTCTTGATTCAATTCATGATTCATGATTCAATTCCTGATTCATGATTCATTTCATGATTCAATTCATGATTCATGATTCAATTCATGATTCATGATTCATTTCATGATTCATGATTTAATTCATCATTCAATTCATGATTCATTTCATGATTCATGATTCAATTCATGATTCATGATTTAATTCATGATTCATGATTCATGATTCAATTCATGATTCATGATTTAATTCATGATTCAATTCATGATTCAATTCATGATTTATTTCATGATTCATGATTCAATTCATGATTCAATTCATAATTCATTTCATGATTCATTATTCAATTCATGATTCATTTCATGATTCATGATTCAATTCATGATTCATTTCATGATTCATGATTCAATTCATGATTCATGATTCATTTCATGATTCATGATTCAATTTATGACTCATGATTCAATTCATGATTCATGATTCAATTCATGATTCATTTCATGATTCATGATTCAATTCATGATTCATGATTCAATTCATGATTCATGATTTAATTCATGATTCATGATTCAATTCATGATTCATGATTCATTTCATGATTCATGATTCAATTTATGACTTATGATTCAATTCATGATTCATGATTCATTTCATGATTCATAAGTCATGATTCAATTCATGACTCATGGTTCAATTCAAGATTCATGATTCAATTTATGATTCAAGATTCAATTCATGATTCATGATTCATTTCATGATTCATGATTCAATTCATGATTCATTTCATGATTCATGATTCATGATTCAATTCATGATTCATGATTCAATTTATAATTCATTGCATGATTCATGATTTAATTCATGATTCAATTCATCATTCAATTCATGATTCATGTTTCAATTCATGATTCATGTTTCAATTCATGATTCATGATTCATTTCATGATTCATGATTCAATTCATGATTCATTTCATGATTCATGATTCAATTCATGATTCATGATTCATTTCATGATTCATGATTCAATTCATGATTCATGATTCATTTCATGATTCATGATTCAATTTATGACTCATGATTTAATTCATGATTCATGATTCCTGATTCAATTCATGATTCGTTACATGATTCATCATTCATGATACAATTCATGATTCATTATTCATTATTCATTTCATGATTCATGATTCAATTCATGATTCATGATTCCTGATTCAATTCATGATTCGTTAAATGATTCATCATTCATGATACAATTCATGATTCATGATTCATTATTCATTTCATGATTCATGATTCAATTCATGATTCAATTCATGTTTCATTTAATGATTAATGATTCAATTCATGATTAATGATTCAATTCATGATTCATTGCATAATTTATTTTATGATTCATGATTTAATTCATGATTCATAAATCAACTCATGATTCAATTCATGATTTAATTCATGATTCATGATTTAATTCATGATTCATTTCATGATTCATGATTAAATTCATGATTCAATTCATGATTTATGATTCATTTCATGATTCAATTCATGATTCATTTCATGATTCATGATTCAATTCATGATTAATTTCATGATTCATGAGTCAATTCATGATTCATAATTGAATTCATGATTCATGTTTCATTTCATGATTCATGATTCAATTCATGATTCATGATTCCTGATTCAATTTATGATTCATTACATGATTCATCATTCATGATACAATTCATGATTCATGATTCATTATTCAATTCATGATTCATTTCATGATTCATGATTCAATTCATGATTCAATTCATGATTCATTTCATGATTCATGATTCATGATTCAATTCATGTTTCATTTAATGATTCATAATTCCTGATTCAATTCATGATTCATTACATGATTCATCATTCATGATACAATTCATGATTCATGATTCATTATTCAATTCATGATTTATGATTCAATTCATGATTCATGATTCGATTCATGATTCAATTCATGATTCAATTCATGACTCATGATTTAATTCATGATTCATAATTCAATTCATAATTCAATTCATGATTCATGAGTCAATTCATGTTTCATGTTACAATTCATGATTCATGATTCAATTCATGATTCATGATTCATGATTCAATTCATGATTCATGATTCATGATTCAATTCATGATTCATGATTCATTTCATGATTCAATTCATGATTCAATTCATGATTCAATTCATGATTCATGATTCGATTCATGATTCAATTCATGTTTCATTTAATGATTAATGATTCAATTCATGATTAATGATTCAATTCATGATTCATTGCATAATTTATTTTATGATTCATGATTTAATTCATGATTCATGAATCAATTCATGATTCAATTCATGATTTAATTCATAATTCATGATTCATTTCATGATTCATGATTCATTTCATGATTCAATTCATGATTCATGATTCATTTCATGATTCAATTCATGATTCATTTCATGATTCATGATTCAATTCATGATTCATGATTCATTTCATGATTCATGAGTCAATTCATGATTCAATTCATGATTCCTGATTCAATTTATGATTCATTACATGATTCATCATTCATGATACAATTCATGATTCATTTCATGATTCATGATTCATGATTCAATTCATTTTTCATTTAATGATTCATAATTCCTGATTCAATTCATGATTCATTACATGATTCATCATTCATGATACAATTCATGATTCATGATTCATTATTCAATTCATAATTTATGATTCAATTCATGATTCATGATTCAATTCATGATTCAATTCATGACTCATGATTTAATCCATGATTCATAATTCAATTCATGATTCAATTCATGATTCATGATTCATGAGTCAATTCATGTTTCATGTTACAATTCATGATTCATGATTCAATTCATGATTCATGAGTCAATTCATGATTTATGTTTTAATTCATGATTCATGATTCGATTCATGATTCATGATTCAATTCATGATTCATAGCTCATGATTCAATTCATGACTCATGGTTCAATTCAAGATTCATGATATAATTTATGATTTAAGATGCAATTCATGATTCATGACTCATTTCATGATTCGTGATTCAATTCATGATTCAATTCATGATTCATTTCATGATTTATTATACATGATTCGATTCATGATTCATGATTCAATATTCATGATTCAATTCATGATTCATGATTTTATTCATGATTCAATTCATGATTCATTTAATGATTCATGATTCATGATTCAATTCATTAATCATGATTCGATTCATGATTCATGATTCAATTCATGATTCGATTCATGATTCAATTCATGATTCATTTCATGATTCAATTCATGATTCAATTCATGATTCATGATTCGATTCATGATTCAATTCATGATTCATTTCATGATTTATGATTCATGATTTAATTCATGATTCATTTCATGATTCATGATTCAATTCATGATTCATGATTAAATTCATGATTCATGATTAAATTCATGATTCAATTCATGATTCATGAATCAATTCATTTTTCATGATTCGATTAATGATTCAATTCATGATTCAATTCATGATTCATTTCATGATTCAAATCATGATTCATTTCATGATTCATGATGCAATTCATGATTTAATTCCTGATTCATGATTTAATTCATGATTCATGATTCAATTCCTGATTCATGATTCATTTCATGATTCAATTCATGATTCATGATTCAATTCATGATTCATGATTCAATTCATGATTCATGATTCATTTCATGATTCATGATTTAATTCATCATTCAATTCATGATTCATTTCATGATTCATCATTCAATTCATGATTCATGATTCAATTCATGATTCATGATTCATGATTCAATTCATGATTCATGATTTAATTCATGATTCAATTCATGATTCAATTCATGATTTATTTCATGATTCATGATTCAATTCATGATTCAATTCATGATTCAATTCATGATACATGATTTAATTCATGATTCATGATTTAATTCATGATTCAATTCATGATTCATTTCATGATTCATTATTCAATTCATGATTCATTATTCAATTCATGATTCATTTCATGATTCATGATTCAATTCATGATTCATTTCATGATTCATGATTCAATTCATGATTCATTTCATGATTCATGATTCAATTTATGACTCATGATTTAATTCATGATTCATGATTCAATTCATGATTCATGATTCAATTCATGATTCATGATTCAATTCATGATTCATGATTCAATTCATGATTCATGATTCAATTCATGATTCATGATTTAATTCATGATTCATGATTCAATTCATGATTCATGATTCATTTCATGATTCATGATTCAATTTATGACTTATGATTCAATTCATGATTCATGATTCATTTCATGATTCATAATTCATGATTCAATTCATGACTCATGGTTCAATTCAAGATTCATGATTCAATTTATGATTCAAGATTCAATTCATGATTCATGATTCATTTCATGATTCATTTCATGATTCATGATTCAATTCATGATTCATTTCATGATTCATGATTCATGATTCAATTCATGATTCATGATTCAATTTATAATTCATTGCATGATTCATGATTTAATTCATGATTCAATTCATGATTCAATTCATGATTCACGTTTCAATTCATGATTCATGTTTCAATTCATGATTCATTTCATGATTCATGATTCAATTCATGATTCATTTCATGATTCATGATTCAATTCATGATTCATGATTCATATCATGATTCATGAGTCAATTCATGATTCATGAGTCAATTCATGTTTCATGTTACAATTCATGATTCATGATTCAATTCATTATTCATGAGTCAATTCATGATTTATGTTTTAATTCATGATTCATGATTCAATTCATGATTCATGATTCAATTCATGATTCATAGCTCATGATTCAATTCATGACTCATGGTTCAATTCAAGATTCATGATATAATTTATGATTTAAGATGCAATTCATGATTCATGACTCATTTCATGATTCGTGATTCAATTCATGATTCAATTCATGATTCATTTCATGATTTATTATACATGATTCGATTCATGATTCATGATTCAATATTCATGATTCAATTCATGATTCATGATTTTATTCATGATTCAATTCATGATTCATTTAATGATTCATGATTCATGATTCAATTCATTAATCATGATTCGATTCATGATTCATGATTCAATTCATGATTCGATTCATGATTCAATTCATGATTCATTTCATGATTCAATTCATGATTCAATTCATGATTCATGATTCGATTCATGATTCAATTCATGATTCATTTCATGATTTATGATTCATGATTTAATTCATGATTCATTTCATGATTCATGATTCAATTCATGATTCATGATTAAATTCATGATTCATGATTCAATTCATGATTCATGAATCAATTCATTTTTCATGATTCGATTAATGATTCAATTCATGATTCAATTCATGATTCATTTCATGATTCAAATCATGATTCATTTCATGATTCATGATGCAATTCATGATTTAATTCATGATTCATGATTCAATTCCTGATTCATGATTCATTTCATGATTCAATTCATGATTCATGATTCAATTCATGATTCATGATTCAATTCATGATTCATGATTCATTTCATGATTCATGATTTAATTCATCATTCAATTCATGATTCATTTCATGATTCATCATTCAATTCATGATTCATGATTCAATTCATGATTCATGATTCATGATTCAATTCATGATTCATGATTTAATTCATGATTCAATTCATGATTCAATTCATGATTTATTTCATGATTCATGATTCAATTCATGATTCAATTCATGATTCAATTCATGATACATGATTTAATTCATGATTCATGATTTAATTCATGATTCAATTCATGATTCAATTCATGATTCATTATTCAATTCATGATTCATTTCATGATTCATGATTCAATTCATGATTCATTTCATGATTCATGATTCAATTCATGATTCATTTCATGATTCATGATTCAATTTTTGACTCATGATTTAATTCATGATTCATGATTCAATTCATGATTCATGATTCAATTCATGATTCATGATTCAATTCATGATTCATGATTCAATTCATGAGTCATGATTTAATTCATGATTCATGATTCAATTCATGATTCATGATTCATTTCATGATTCATGATTCAATTTATGACTTATGATTCAATTCATGATTCATGATTCATTTCATGATTCATAATTCATGATTCAATTCATGACTCATGGTTCAATTCAAGATTCATGATTCAATTTATGATTCAAGATTCAATTCATGATTCATGATTCATTTCATGATTCATTTCATGATTCATGATTCAATTCATGATTCATTTCATGATTCATGATTCAATTCATGATTCATGATTCAATTTATAATTCATTGCATGATTCATGATTTAATTCATGATTCAATTCATCATTCAATTCATGATTCATGTTTCAATTCATGATTCATGTTTCAATTCATGATTCATTTCATGATTCATGATTCAATTCATGATTCATTTCATGATTCATGATTCAATTCATGATTCATGATTCATATCATGATTCATGAGTCAATTCATGATTCATGAGTCAATTCATGATTCATGATTCAATTCATGATTCATGATTCATTTCATGATTCATGATTCAATTCATGATTCATGATTCATTTCATGATTCATGATTCAATTTATGACTCATGATTTAATTCATGATTCATGATTCCTGATTCAATTCATGATTCGTTACATGATTCATCATTCATGATACAATTCATGATTCATTATTCATTTCATGATTCATGATTCAATTCATGATTCAATTCATGATTCATGATTCCTGATTCAATTCATGATTCGTTACATGATTCATCATTCATGATACAATTCATGATTCATGATTCATTATTCATTTCATGATTCATGATTCAATTCATGATTCAATTCATGTTTCATTTAATGATTAATGATTCAATTCATGATTAATGATTCAATTCATGATTTATTGCATAATTTATTTTATGATTCATGATTTAATTCATGATTCATAAATCAACTCATGATTCAATTCATGATTTAATTAATTATTCATGATTTAATTCATGATTCATGATTTAATTCATGATTCATGATTTAATTCATGATTCATTTCATGATTCATGATTAAATTCATGATTCAATTCATGATTCATGATTCATTTCATGATTCAATTCATGATTCATTTCATGATTCATGATTCAATTCATGATTCATTTCATGATTCATGAGTCAATTCATGATTCATAATTGAATTCATGATTCATGTTTCATTTCATGATTCATGATTCAATTCATGATTCATGATTCCTGATTCAATTTATGATTCATTACATGATTCATCATTCATGATACAATTCATGATTCATGATTCATTATTCAATTCATGATTCATTTCATGATTCATGATTCAATTCATGATTCAATTCATGATTCATTTCATGATTCATGATTCAATTCATATTTCATTTAATGATTCATAATTCCTGATTCAATTCATGATTCATTACATGATTCATCATTCATGATACAATTCATGATTCATCATTCATTATTCAATTCATGATTTATGATTCAATTCATGATTCATGATTCAATTCATGATTCAATTCATGATTCAATTCATGACTCATGATTTAATTCATGATTCATAATTCAATTCATAATTCATGAGTCAATTCATGTTTCATGTTACAATTCATGATTCATGATTCAATTCATGATTCATGATTCATGAGTCAATTCATGATTTATGTTTTAATTCATGATTCATGATTCAATTCATGATTCATGATTCAATTCATGATTCATAGCTCATGATTCAATTCATGACTCATGGTTCAATTCAAGATTCATGATATAATTTATGATTTAAGATGCAATTCATGATTCATGACTCATTTCATGATTCGTGATTCAATTCATGATTCAATTCATGATTCATTTCATGATTTATTATACATGATTCGATTCATGATTCATGATTCAATATTCATGATTCAATTCATGATTCATGATTTTATTCATGATTCAATTCATGATTCATTTAATGATTCATGATTCATGATTCAATTCATTAGTCATGATTCGATTCATGATTCATGATTCAATTCATGATTCGATTCATGATTCAATTCATGATTCATGATTCATTTCATGATTCAATTCATGATTCAATTCATGATCCATGATTCGATTCATGATTCAATTCATGATTCATTTCATGATTTATGATTCATGATTTAATTCATGATTCATTTCATGATTCATGATTCAATTCATGATTCATGATTCAATTCATGATTCATGATTAAATTCATGATTCAATTCATGATTCATGAATCAATTTATTTTTCATGATTCGATTAATGATTCAATTCATGATTCAATTCATGATTCATTTCATGATTCAAATCATGATTCATTTGATGATTCATGATGCAATTCACGATTCAATTCCTGATTCATGATTTAATTCATGATTCATGATTCAATTCCTGATTCATGATTCATTTCATGATTCAATTAATGATTTATGATTCAATTCATGATTCATGATTCAATTCCTGATTCATGATTCATTTCATGATTCAATTCATGATTCATGATTCAATTCATGATTCATGATTCATTTAATGATTCATGATTTAATTCATCATTCAATTCATGATTCATGATTCAATTCATGATTCATGATTCAATTCATGATTCATGATTTAATTCATGATTCAATTCATGATTCATTTCATGATTTATTTCATGATTCATGATTCAATTCATGATTCAATTCATGATACATGATTCAATTCATGATTCATGATTTAATTCATGATTCAATTAATGATTAATTTCATGATTCATTATTCAATTCATGATTCATTTCATGATTCATGATTCAATTAATGACTCAATTCATGATTCATGATTCATTTCATGATTCATGATTCAATTCATGATTCATTTCATGATTCAATTCATGATTCATGATTCATTTCATGATTCATGATTCAATTTATGACTCATGATTCAATTCATGATTCATGATTCAATTCATGATTCATGATTCAATTCATGATTCATTTCATGATTCATGATTCAATTCATGATTCATGATTCAATTCATGATTCATGATTTAATTCATGATTCATGATTCAATTCATGATTCATGATTCATTTCATGATTCATGATTCAATTTATGACTTATGATTCAATTCATGATTCCTGATTCATTTCATGATTCATAATTCATGATTCAATTCATGACTCATGGTTCAATTCAAGATTCATGATTCATTTCATGATTCAATTCATGATTCATTTCATGATTCATGATTCAATTCATGATTCATGATTCATTTCATGATTCATGAGTCAATTCATGATTCAATTCATGATTCCTGATTCAATTTATGATTCATTACATGATTCACCATTCATGATACAATTCATGATTCATTTCATGATTCATGATTCATGATTCAATTCATGTTTCATTTAATGATTCATAATTCCTGATTCAATTCATGATTCATTACATGATTCATGATTAAATTCATGATTCAATTCATGATTCATTTCATGATACAATTCATGATTCATGATTCATTATTCAATTCATGATTTATGATTCAATTCATGATTCATGATTCAATTCATGATTCAATTCATGATTCAATTCATGACTCATGATTTAATCCATGATTCATAATTCAATTCATGATTTAATTCATGATTCATGATTCATGAGTCAATTCATGTTTCATGTTACAATTCATGATTCATGATTCAATTCATGATTCATGAGTCAATTCATGATTTATGTTTTAATTCATGATTCATGATTCAATTCATGATTCAATTCATGATTCATGATTCAATTCATGATTCATAGCTCATGATTCAATTCATGACTCATGGTTCAATTCAAGATTCATGATATAATTTATGATTTAAGATGCAATTCATGATTCATGACTCATTTCATGATTCGTGATTCAATTCATGATTCAATTCATGATTCATTTCATGATTTATTATACATGATTCGATTCATGATTCATGATTCAATATTCATGATTCAATTCATGATTCATGATTTTATTCATGATTCAATTCATGATTCATTTAATGATTCATGATTCATGATTCAATTCATTAGTCATGATTCGATTCATGATTCATGATTCAATTCATGATTCGATTCATGATTCAATTCATGATTCATGATTCATTTCATGATTCAATTCATGATTCAATTCATGATCCATGATTCGATTCATGATTCAATTCATGATTCATTTCATGATTTATGATTCATGATTTAATTCATGATTCATTTCATGATTCATGATTCAATTCATGATTCATGATTCAATTCATGATTCATGATTAAATTCATGATTCAATTCATGATTCATGAATCAATTTATTTTTCATGATTCGATTAATGATTCAATTCATGATTCAATTCATGATTCATTTCATGATTCAAATCATGATTCATTAGATGATTCATGATGCAATTCACGATTCAATTCCTGATTCATGATTTAATTCATGATTCATGATTCAATTCCTGATTCATGATTCATTTCATGATTCAATTAATGATTTATGATTCAATTCATGATTCATGATTCAATTCCTGATTCATGATTCATTTCATGATTCAATTCATGATTCATGATTCAATTCATGATTCATGATTCAATTCATGATTCATGATTCATTTAATGATTCATGATTTAATTCATCATTCAATTCATGATTCATGATTCAATTCATGATTCAATTCATGATTCATGATTCAATTCATGATTCATTTCATGATTTATTTCATGATTCATGATTCAATTCATGATTCAATTCATGATACATGATTCAATTCATGATTCATGATTTAATTCATGATTCAATTAATGATTAATTTCATGATTCATTATTCAATTTATGATTCATTTCATGATTCATGATTCAATTAATGACTCAATTCATGATTCATGATTCATTTCATGATTCATGATTCAATTCATGATTCATTTCATGATTCAATTCATGATTCATGATTCATTTCATGATTCATGATTCAATTTATGACTCATGATTCAATTCATGATTCATGATTCAATTCATGATTCATGATTCAATTCATGATTCATTTCATGATTCATGATTCAATTCATGATTCATGATTCAATTCATGATTCATGATTTAATTCATGATTCATGATTCAATTCATGATTCATGATTCATTTCATGATTCATGATTCAATTTATGACTTATGATTCAATTCATGATTCCTGATTCATTTCATGATTCATAATTCATGATTCAATTCATGACTCATGGTTCAATTCAAGATTCATGATTCATTTCATGATTCAATTCATGATTCATTTCATGATTCATGATTCAATTCATGATTCATGATTCATTTCATGATTCATGAGTCAATTCATGATTCAATTCATGATTCCTGATTCAATTTATGATTCATTACATGATTCACCATTCATGATACAATTCATGATTCATTTCATGATTCATGATTCATGATTCAATTCATGTTTCATTTAATGATTCATAATTCCTGATTCAATTCATGATTCATTACATGATTTATGATTAAATTCATGATTCAATTCATGATTCATTTCATGATACAATTCATGATTCATGATTCATTATTCAATTCATGATTTATGATTCAATTCATGATTCATGATTCAATTCATGATTCAATTCATGACTCATGATTTAATCCATGATTCATAATTCAATTCATGATTTAATTCATGATTCATGATTCATGAGTCAATTCATGTTTCATGTTACAATTCATGATTCATGATTCAATTCATGATTCATGAGTCAATTCATGATTTATGTTTTAATTCATGATTCATGATTCAATTCATGATTCAATTCATGATTCATAGCTCATGATTCAATTCATGACTCATGGTTCAATTCAAGATTCATGATATAATTTATGATTTAAGATGCAATTCATGATTCATGACTCATTTCATGATTCGTGATTCAATTCATGATTCAATTCATGATTCATTTCATGATTTATTATACATGATTCGATTCATGATTCATGATTCAATATTCATGATTCAATTCATGATTCATGATTTTATTCATGATTCAATTCATGATTCATTTAATGATTCATGATTCAATTCATTAATCATGATTCGATTCATGATTCATGATTCAATTCATGATTCGATTCATGATTCAATTCATGATTCATTTCATGATTCAATTCATGATTCAATTCATGATTCATGATTCGATTCATGATTCAATTCATGATTCATTTCATGATTTATGATTCATGATTTAATTCATGATTCATTTCATGATTCATGATTCAATTCATGATTCATGATTAAATTCATGATTCATGATTAAATTCATGATTCAATTCATGATTCATGAATCAATTCATTTTTTATGATTCGATTAATGATTCAATTCATGATTCAATTCATGATTCATTTCATGATTCAAATCATGATTCATTTCATGATTCATGATGCAATTCATGATTCAATTCCTGATTCATGATTTAATTCATGATTCATGATTAAATTCCTGAATCATGATTCATTTCATGATTCAATTCATGATTCTTGATTCAATTCATGATTCATGATTCAATTCCTGATTCATGATTCATTTCATCATTCAATTCATGATTCAATTCATGATTCATGATTCAATTCATGATTCATGATTCATTTCATGATTCATGATTTAATTCATCATTCAATTCATGATTCATTTCATGATTCATGATTCAATTCATGATTCATGATTTAATTCATGATTCATGATTCATGATTCATGATTCAATTCATGATTCATGATTTAATTCATGATTCAATTCATGATTCAATTCATGATTTATTTCATGATTCATGATTCAATTCATGATTCAATTCATGATTCATTTCATGATTCATTATTCAATTCATGATTCATTTCATGATTCATGATTCAATTCATGATTCATTTCATGATTCATGATTCAATTCATGATTCATGATTCATTTCATGATTCATGATTCAATTTATGACTCATGATTCAATTCATGATTCATGATTCAATTCATGATTCATTTCATGATTCATGATTCAATTCATGATTCATGATTCAATTCATGATTCATGATTTAATTCATGATTCATGATTCAATTCATGATTCATGATTCATTTCATGATTCATGATTCAATTTATGACTTATGATTCAATTCATGATTCATGATTCATTTCATGATTCATAATTCCTGATTCAATTCATGACTCATGGTTCAATTCAAGATTCATGATTCAATTTATGATTCAAGATTCAATTCATGATTCATGATTCATTTCATGATTCATGATTCAATTCATGATTCATTTCATGATTCATGATTCATGATTCAATTCATGATTCATGATTCAATTTATAATTCATTGCATGATTCATGATTTAATTCATGATTCAATTCATCATTCAATTCATGATTCATGTTTCAATTCATGATTCATGTTTCAATTCATGATTCATGATTCATTTCATGATTCATGATTCAATTCATGATTCATTTCATGATTCATGATTCAATTCATGATTCATGATTCATATCATGATTCATGAGTCAATTCATGATTCATGATTCAATTCATGATTCATGATTCATTTCATGATTCATGATTCAATTCATGATTCATGATTCATTTCATGATTCATGATTCAATTTATGACTCATGATTTAATTCATGATTCATGATTCCTGATTCAATTCATGATTCGTTACATGATTCATCATTCATGATACAATTCATGATTCATTATTCATTATTCATTTCATGATTCATGATTCAATTCATGATTCAATTCATGATTCATGATTCCTGATTCAATTCATGATTCGTTACATGATTCATCATTCATGATACAATTCATGATTCATGATTCATTATTCATTTCATGATTCATGATTCAATTCATGATTCAATTCATGTTTCATTTAATGATTAATGATTCAATTCATGATTAATGATTCAATTCATGATTCATTGCATAATTTATTTTATGATTCATGATTTAATTCATGATTCATAAATCAACTCATGATTCAATTCATGATTTAATTCATGATTCATGATTTAATTCATGATTCATTTCATGATTCATGATTAAATTCATGATTCAATTCATGATTTATGATTAATTTCATGATTCAATTCATGATTCATTTCATGATTCATGATTCAATTCATGATTAATTTCATGATTCATGAGTCAATTCATGATTCATAATTTAATTCATGATTCATGTTTCATTTCATGATTCATGATTCAATTCATGATTCATGATTCCTGATTCAATTTATGATTCATTACATGATTCATCATTCATGATACAATTCATGATTCATGATTCGTTATTCAATTCATGATTCATTTCATGATTCATGATTCAATTCATGATTCAATTCATGATTCATTTCATGATTCATGATTCATGATTCAATTCATGTTTCATTTAATGATTCATAATTCCTGATTCAATTCATGATTCATTACATGATTCATCATTCATGATACAATTCATGATTCATGATTCATTATTCAATTCATGATTTATGATTCAATTCATGATTCATGATTCAATTCATGATTCAATTCATGATTCAATTCATGACTCATGATTTAATTCATGATTCATAATTCAATTCATAATTCAATTCATGATTCATGAGTCAATTCATGTTTCATGTTACAATTCATGATTCATGATTCAATTCATGATTCATGATTCAATTCATGATTCATAGCTCATGATTCAATTCATGACTCATGGTTTAATTCAAGATTCATGATATAATTTATGATTTAAGATGCAATTCATGATTCATGACTCATTTCATGATTCGTGATTCAATTCATGATTCAATTCATGATTCATTTCATGATTTATTATACATGATTCGATTCATGATTCATGATTCAATATTCATGATTCAATTCATGATTCATGATTTTATTCATGATTCAATTCATGATTCATTTAATGATTCATGATTCATGATTCAATGCATTAATCATGATTCGATTCATGATTCATGATTCAATTCATGATTCGATTCATGATTCAATTCATGATTCATGATTCATTTCATGATTCAATTCATGATTCAATTCATGATTCAATTCATGATTCATGATTCGATTCATGATTCAATTCATGTTTCATTTAATGATTAATGATTAAATTCATGATTAATGATTCAATTCATGATTCATTGCATAATTTATTTTATGATTAATGATTTAATTCATGATTCATGAATCAATTCATGATTCAATTCATGATTTAATTCATAATTCATGATTCATTTCATGATTCATGATTCATTTCATGATTCAATTCATGATTCATGATTCATTTCATGATTCAATTCATGATTCATTTCATGATTCATGATTCAATTCATGATTCATGATTCATTTCATGATTCATGAGTCAATTCATGATTCAATTCATGATTCCTGATTCAATTTATGATTCATTACATGATTCATCATTCATGATACAATTCATGATTCATTTCATGATTCATGATTCATGATTCAATTCATTTTTCATTTAATGATTCATAATTCCTGATTCAATTCATGATTCATTACATGATTCATCATTCATGATACAATTCATGATTCATGATTCATTATTCAATTCATAATTTATGATTCAATTCATGATTCATGATTCAATTCATGATTCAATTCATGACTCATGATTTAATCCATGATTCATAATTCAATTCATGATTCAATTCATGATTCATGATTCATGAGTCAATTCATGTTTCATGTTACAATTCATGATTCATGATTCAATTCATGATTCATGAGTCAATTCATGATTTATGTTTTAATTCATGATTCATGATTCAATTCATGATTCATGATTCAATTCATGATTCATAGCTCATGATTCAATTCATGACTCATGGTTCAATTCAAGATTCATGATATAATTTATGATTTAAGATGCAATTCATGATTCATGACTCATTTCATGATTCGTGATTCAATTCATGATTAAATTCATGATTCATTTCATGATTTATTATACATGATTCGATTCATGATTCATGATTCAATATTCATGATTCAATTCATGATTCATGATTTTATTCATGATTCAATTCATGATTCATTTAATGATTCATGATTCATGATTCAATTCATTAATCATGATTCGATTCATGATTCATGATTCAATTCATGATTCGATTCATGATTCAATTCATGATTCATTTCATGATTCAATTCATGATTCAATTCATGATTCATGATTCGATTCATGATTCAATTCATGATTCATTTCATGATTTATGATTCATAGATTTAATTCATGATTCATTTCATGATTCATGATTCAATTCATGATTCATGATTAAATTCATGATTCATGATTAAATTCATGATTCAATTCATGATTCATGAATCAATTCATTTTTCATGATTCGATTAATGATTCAATTCATGATTCAATTCATGATTCATTTCATGATTCAAATCATGATTCATTTCATGATTCATGATGCAATTCATGATTTAATTCCTGATTCATGATTTAATTCATGATTCATGATTCAATTCCTGATTCATGATTCATTTCATGATTCAATTCATGATTCATGATTCAATTCATGATTCATGATTCAATTCATGATTCATGATTCATTTCATGATTCATGATTTAATTCATCATTCAATTCATGATTCATTTCATGATTCATCATTCAATTCATGATTCATCATTCAATTCATGATTCATGATTCATGATTCAATTCATGATTCATGATTTAATTCATGATTCAATTCATGATTCAATTCATGATTTATTTCATGATTCATGATTCAATTCATGATTCAATTAATGATTCAATTCATGATACATGATTTAATTCATGATTCATGATTTAATTCATGATTCAATTCATGATTCATTTCATGATTCATTATTCAATTCATGATTCATTATTCAATTCATGATTCATTTCATGATTCATGATTCAATTCATGATTCATTTCATGATTCATGATTCAATTCATGATTCATTTCATGATTCATGATTCAATTTATGACTCATGATTTAATTCATGATTCATGATTCAATTCATGATTCATGATTCAATTCATGATTCATGATTCAATTCATGATTCATGATTCAATTCATGATTCATGATTCAATTCATGATTCATGATTTAATTCATGATTCATGATTCAATTCATGATTCATTTCATGATTCATGATTCAATTTATGACTTATGATTCAATTCATGATTCATGATTCATTTCATGATTCATAATTCATGATTCAATTCATGACTCATGGTTCAATTCAAGATTCATGATTCAATTTATGATTCAAGATTCAATTCATGATTCATGATTCATTTCATGATTCATGATTCATTTCATGATTCATTTCATGATTCATGATTCAATTCATGATTCATTTCATGATTCATGATTCATGATTCAATTCATGATTCATGATTCAATTTATAATTCATTGCATGATTCATGATTTAATTCATGATTCAATTCATCATTCAATTCATGATTCATGTTTCAATTCATGATTCATGTTTCAATTCATGATTCATTTCATGATTCATGATTCAATTCATGATTCATTTCATGATTCATGATTCAATTCATGATTCATGATTCATATCATGATTCATGAGTCAATTCATGATTCATGAGTCAATTCATGATTCATGATTCAATTCATGATTCATGATTCATTTCATGATTCATGATTCAATTCATGATTCATGATTCATTTCATGATTCATGATTCAATTTATGACTCATGATTTAATTCATGATTCATGATTCCTGATTCAATTCATGATTCGTTACATGATTCATCATTCATGATACAATTCATGATTCATTATTCATTTCATGATTCATGATTCAATTCATGATTCAATTCATGATTCATGATTCCTGATTCAATTCATGATTCGTTACATGATTCATCATTCATGATACAATTCATGATTCATGATTCATTATTCATTTCATGATTCATGATTCAATTCATGATTCAATTCATGTTTCATTTAATGATTAATGATTCAATTCATGATTAATGATTCAATTCAGGATTTATTGCATAATTTATTTTATGATGCATGATTTAATTCATGATTCATAAATCAACTCATGATTCAATTCATGATTTAATTAATGATTCATGATTTAATTCATGATTCATGATTTAATTCATGATTCATTTCATGATTCATGATTAAATTCATGATTCAATTCATGATTCATGATTCATTTCATGATTCAATTCATGATTCATTTCATGATTCATGATTCAATTCATGATTCATTTCATGATTCATGAGTCAATTCATTATTCATAATTGAATTCATGATTCATGTTTCATTTCATGATTCATGATTCAATTCATGATTCATGATTCCTGATTCAATTTATGATTCATTACATATTCATCATTCATGATACAATTCATGATTCATGATTCATTATTCAATTCATGATTCATTTCATGATTCATGATTCAATTCATGATTCAATTCATGATTCATTTCATGATTCATGATTCAATTCATATTTCATTTAATGATTCATAATTCCTGATTCAATTCATGATTCATTACATGATTCATCATTCATGATACAATTCATGATTCATCATTCATTATTCAATTCATGATTTATGATTCAATTCATGATTCATGATTCAATTCATGATTCAATTCATGATTCAATTCATGACTCATGATTTAATTCATGATTCATACTTCAATTCATAATTCATGAGTCAATTCATGTTTCATGTTACAATTCATGATTCATGATTTAATTCATGATTCATGATTCATGAGTCAATTCATGATTTATGTTTTAATTCATGATTCATGATTCAATTCATGATTCATGATTCAATTCATGATTCATAGCTCATGATTCAATTCATGACTCATGGTTCAATTCAAGATTCATGATATAATTTATGATTTAAGATGCAATTCATGATTCATGACTCATTTCATGATTCGTGATTCAATTCATGATTCAATTCATGATTCATTTCATGATTTATTATACATGATTCGATTCATGATTCATGATTCAATATTCATGATTCAATTCATGATTCATGATTTTATTCATGATTCAATTCATGATTCATTTAATGATTCATGATTCATGATTCAATTCATTAGTCATGATTCGATTCATGAGTTCATGATTCAATTCATGATTCGATTCATGATTCAATTCATGATTCAATGATTCATTTCATGATTCAATTCATGATTCAATTCATGATCCATGATTCGATTCATGATTCAATTCATGATTCATTTCATGATTTATGATTCATGGATTTAATTCATGATTCATTTCATGATTCATGATTCAATTCATGATTCATGATTCAATTCATGATTCATGATTAAATCATGATTCAATTCATGATTCATGAATCAATTTTATTTTTCATGATTCCTGATTTAATGATTCAATTCATGATTCAAATTCATTGATTCATTTCATGATTCAAATCATGATTCATTTGATGATTCATGATGCAATTCACGATTCAATTCTGATTCATGATTTAATTCATGATTCATGATTCAATTCCTGATTCATGATTCATTTCATGATTCAATTAATGATTTATGATTGCAATTCATGATTCATGATTCAATTCCTGATTCATGATTCATTTCATGATACAATTCATGATCATGATTCAATTCAATGATTCATGATTCAATTCATTGATTCATGATTCATTTAATGATTCATGATTTAATTCATCATTCAATTCATGATTCATGATTCAATTATTCATGATTCATGATTCAATTCATGATTCATGATTTAATTCATGATTCAATTCATGATTCATTTCATGATTTATTTCATGATTCATGATTCAATTCATGATTCAATTCATGATACATGATTCAATTCATGATTCATGATTTAATTCATGATTCAATTAATGATTAATTTCATGATTCATTATTCAATTCATGATTCATTTCATGATTCATGATTCAATTAATGACTCAATTCATGATTCATGATTCATTTCATGATTCATGATTCAATTCATGATTCATTTCATGATTCATGATTCAATTCATGATTCATGATTCAATTCATGATTCATGATTCAATTCATGATTCATGATTCAATTCATGATTCATTTCATGATTCATGATTCAATTCATGATTCATGATTCAATTCATGATTCATGATTTAATTCATGATTCATGATTCAATTCATAAATCATGATTCATTTCATGATTCATGATTCAATTTATGACTTATGATTCAATTCATGATTCCTGATTCATTTCATGATTCATAATTCATGATTCAATTCATGACTCATGGTTCAATTCAAGATTCATGATTCATTTCATGATTCAATTCATGATTCATTTCATGATTCATGATTCAATTCATGATTCATGATTCATTTCATGATTCATGAGTCAATTCATGATTCAATTCATGATTCCTGATTCAATTTATGATTCATTACATGATTCACCATTCATGATACAATTCATGATTCATTTCATGATTCATGATTCATGATTCAATTCATGTTTCATTTAATGATTCATAATTCCTGATTCAATTCATGATTCATTACATGATTCATGATTAAATTCATGATTCAATTCATGATTCATTTCATGATACAATTCATGATTCATGATTCATTATTCAATTCATGATTTATGATTCAATTCATGATTCATGATTCAATTCATGATTCAATTCATGATTCAATTCATGACTCATGATTTAATCCATGATTCATAATTCAATTCATGATTTAATTCATGATTCATGATTCATGAGTCAATTCATGTTTCATGTTACAATTCATGACTCATGGTTCAATTCAAGATTCATGATATAATTTATGATTTAAGATGCAATTCATGATTCATGACTCATTTCATGATTCGTGATTCAATTCATGATTCAATTCATGATTCATTTCATGATTTATTATACATGATTCGATTCATGATTCATGATTCAATATTCATGATTCAATTCATGATTCATGATTTTATTCATGATTCAATTCATGATTCATTTAATGATTCATGATTCATGATTCAATTCATTAGTCATGATTCGATTCATGATTCATGATTCAATTCATGATTCGATTCATGATTCAATTCATGATTCATGATTCATTTCATGATTCAATTCATGATTCAATTCATGATCCATGATTCGATTCATGATTCAATTCATGATTCATTTCATGATTTATGATTCATGATTTAATTCATGATTCATTTCATGATTCATGATTCAATTCATGATTCATGATTCAATTCATGATTCATGATTAAATTCATGATTCAATTCATGATTCATGAATCAATTTATTTTTCATGATTCGATTAATGATTCAATTCATGATTCAATTCATGATTCATTTCATGATTCAAATCATGATTCATTTGATGATTCATGATGCAATTCACGATTCAATTCCTGATTCATGATTTAATTCATGATTCATGATTCAATTCCTGATTCATGATTCATTTCATGATTCAATTAATGATTTATGATTCAATTCATGATTCATGATTCAATTCCTGATTCATGATTCATTTCATGATTCAATTCATGATTCATGATTCAATTCATGATTCATGATTCAATTCATGATTCATGATTCATTTAATGATTCATGATTTAATTCATCATTCAATTCATGATTCATGATTCAATTCATGATTCAATTCATGATTCATGATTCAATTCATGATTCATGATTTAATTCATGATTCAATTCATGATTCATTTCATGATTTATTTCATGATTCATGATTCAATTCATGATTCAATTCATGATACATGATTCAATTCATGATTCATGATTTAATTCATGATTCAATTAATGATTAATTTCATGATTCATTATTCAATTCATGATTCATTTCATGATTCATGATTCAATTAATGACTCAATTCATGATTCATGATTCATTTCATGATTCATGATTCAATTCATGATTCATTTCATGATTCAATTCATGATTCATGATTCATTTCATGATTCATGATTCAATTTATGACTCATGATTCAATTCATGATTCATGATTCAATTCATGATTCATGATTCAATTCATGATTCATTTCATGATTCATGATTCAATTCATGATTCATGATTCAATTCATGATTCATGATTTAATTCATGATTCATGATTCAATTCATGATTCATGATTCATTTCATGATTCATGATTCAATTTATGACTTATGATTCAATTCATGATTCCTGATTCATTTCATGATTCATAATTCATGATTCAATTCATGACTCATGGTTCAATTCAAGATTCATGATTCATTTCATGATTCAATTCATGATTCATTTCATGATTCATGATTCAATTCATGATTCATGATTCATTTCATGATTCATGAGTCAATTCATGATTCAATTCATGATTCCTGATTCAATTTATGATTCATTACATGATTCACCATTCATGATACAATTCATGATTCATTTCATGATTCATGATTCATGATTCAATTCATGACTCATGGTTCAATTCAAGATTCATGATTCATTTCATGATTCAATTCATGATTCATTTCATGATTCATGATTCAATTCATGATTCATGATTCATTTCATGATTCATGAGTCAATTCATGATTCAATTCATGATTCCTGATTCAATTTATGATTCATTACATGATTCACCATTCATGATACAATTCATGATTCATTTCATGATTCATGATTCATGATTCAATTCATGTTTCATTTAATGATTCATAATTCCTGATTCAATTCATGATTCATTACATGATTCAAGATTAAATTCATGATTCAATTCATGATTCATTTCATGATACAATTCATGATTCATGATTCATTATTCAATTCATGATTTATGATTCAATTCATGATTCATGATTCAATTCATGATTCAATTCATGATTCAATTCATGACTCATGATTTAATCCATGATTCATAATTCAATTCATGATTTAATTCATGATTCATGATTCATGAGTCAATTCATGTTTCATGTTACAATTCATGATTCATGATTCAATTCATGATTCATGAGTCAATTCATGATTTATGTTTTAATTCATGATTCATGATTCAATTCATGATTCAATTCATGATTCATAGCTCATGATTCAATTCATGACTCATGGTTCAATTCAAGATTCATGATATAATTTATGATTTAAGATGCAATTCATGATTCATGACTCATTTCATGATTCGTGATTCAATTCATGATTCAATTCATGATTCATTTCATGATTTATTATACATGATTCGATTCATGATTCATGATTCAATATTCATGATTCAATTCATGATTCATGATTTTATTCATGATTCAATTCATGATTCATTTAATGATTCATGATTCATGATTCAATTCATTAATCATGATTCGATTCATGATTCATGATTCAATTCATGATTCGATTCATGATTCAATTCATGATTCATTTCATGATTCAATTCATGATTCAATTCATGATTCATGATTCGATTCATGATTCAATTCATGATTCATTTCATGATTTATGATTCATGATTTAATTCATGATTCATTTCATGATTCATGATTCAATTCATGATTCATGATTAAATTCATGATTCATGATTAAATTCATGATTCAATTCATGATTCATGAATCAATTCATTTTTTATGATTCGATTAATGATTCAATTCATGATTCAATTCATGATTCATTTCATGATTCAAATCATGATTCATTTCATGATTCATGATGCAATTCATGATTCAATTCCTGATTCATGATTTAATTCATGATTCATGATTAAATTCCTGAATCATGATTCAATTCATGATTCAATTCATGATTCTTGATTCAATTCATGATTCATGATTCAATTCCTGATTCATGATTCATTTCATGATTCAATTCATGATTCAATTCATGATTCATGATTCAATTCATGATTCATGATTCATTTCATGATTCATGATTTAATTCATCATTCAATTCATGATTCATTTCATGATTCATGATTCAATTCATGATTCATGATTTAATTCATGATTCATGATTCATGATTCATGATTCAATTCATGATTCATGAA
>NW_027448230.1:0-61463 GCF_038048845.1 Mixophyes fleayi
TATCATGAAACATGAATCATGAATTGAATCATGAATCATGATTTTAATTAGGAATTGAATCATGAATTGAATCATGAATCATGAATTGAATCATGAATCATGAATTGAATCATGAATCATTAATTGAATCATGAATCATGAATCATGAATTGAATCATGAATCATGAATCATAAATCGAATCATGAATTGAATCATATGTCATGAATCATGAATTGAATCATGAATCATGAATCATGAATTGAATCATGAATCACGAATCATGAATCATGAATTGAATCATGAATCATAAATTGAATCATGAATCATGAATCATTAATCGAATCATGAATTGAATCATAATTCATGAATCATGAATTGAATCATGAATTATAAATCATGAATTGATTCATGAATCATGAATCATGAATCATGAATTGAATCATGAATCATAAATTGAATCATAAATCATGAATTATGAATCATGAATTGAATCATGAATCATGATTTGAATCATGAATCATGAATCATGAATTGAATCATGAATCATGAATCGAATCATGAATCAAGAATTGAATCATGAATTGAATCATAAATCATAAATCAAATCATGAATCATGAATTAAATCATGAATTGAATCATGAATCATGAATTAAATCATGAATCATGAATTATGAATCATGAATTCAATCATGAATCATGAATTATATCATGAATCATGAATTGAATCATGAATCATGAATCGAATCATGAATCATGAATCATGAATCGAATCATGAATCATGAATCATGAAATAAATCATTAATCATGATTTGAATCATGAATCATGTATTGAATCATGATTTGAATCATGAATCATGAATCATGAATCGAATCATGAATCATGAATCATGAATCATGAAATAAATCATTAATCATGATTTGAATCATGAATCATGTATTGAATCATGATTTGAATCATGAATCATGTATTGAATCATTAATTGAATCACGAATTGAATCATGAATCATGAATTGAATAATGAATCATGAATCATGAATTGAATCATGAATCATGAAATTAATCATTAATCTTTAATCATGAATCATGAATCATGAATTGAATAATGAATCATGAATCATGAATTGAATCATGAATCATGAATCAGAAATAAATCATGGCTCATGAATCATGAATTGAATAATGAATCATGAATTGAATCATGAATCATGAATCTAATCATGAATCATGAATTGATACATGAATCATGAATTGAATAATGAATCATGAATTGAACCATGAATCATGAATCTAATCATGAATCATGAATTGAATCATGAATCATGAATCATGAATTGAATCATGATCATGAATCATGAATCGAATAATGAATCATGAATTGAATCATGAATTGAATCATTAATCATGAATCGAATAATGAATCATGAATTGAATCATGAATTGAATCATGAATCATGAATTGAATCATGAATTGAATCATGAATCATGAAACATGAATCATGAATTGAATCATGAATCATGATTTTAATCAGGAATTGAATCATGAATTGAATCATGAATCATGAATTGAATCATGAATCATGAATTGAATCATGAATCATTAATTGAATCATGAATCATGAATCATGAATTGAATCATGAATCATGAATCATAAATCGAATCATGAATTGAATCATATGTCATGAATCATGAATTGAATCATGAATCATGAATCATGAATTAAATCATGAATCACGAATCATGAATCATGAATTGAATCATGAATCATAAATTGAATCATGAATCATGAATCATTAATCGAATCATGAATTGAATCATAATTCATGAATCATGAATTGAATCATGAATTATAAATCATGAATTGATTCATGAATCATGAATCATGAATTGAATCATGAATCATAAATTGAATCATAAATCATGAATTATGAATCATGAATTGAATCATGAATCATGATTTGAATCATAAATCATGAATCATGAATTGAATCATGAATCATGAATCGAATCATGAATCAAGAATTGAATCATGAATTGAATCATAAATCATTAATCAAATCATGAATCATGAATTAAATCATGAATTGAATCATGAATCATGAATTAAATCATGAATCATGAATTATGAATCATGAATTGAATCATGAATCATGAATTATATCATGAATCATGAATTGAATCATGAATCATGAATCGAATCATGAATCATGAATCGAATCATGAATCATGAATTGAATCATGAATTGAATCATGAATCATTAATCGAATCATGAATCATTATTTAAATCATGAATTGAATCATGAATTGAATCATGAATTGAATCATGAATCATGAATCTTGAATTAAATCATGAATCATGAATCATGAATTGAATCATGAATCATGAATCATGAATTGAATCATGAATCATGAATCATGAATTGAATCATGAATCATTATTTTAATCAGGAATCGAATCATGAATTGAATCAAAAATCATGAATTGAATCATGAATCATAAATCGAATCATGAATTGAATCATGAATCATGAATCATGAATTGAATCATGAATCACGAATCATAAATTGAATTATGAATCATGAATCATGAATTGAATCATGAATCATGAATTGAATCATAAATCATGAATTATGAATCATGAATTGAATCATGAATCATGAATCATGAATTGAATCATGAATCATGAATCGAATCATCAATCATGAATTGAATCATGAATCATAAATCATGAATTATGAATCATGAATTGAATCATGAATCATGAATCATGAATCATGAATCATGAATTGAATCATAAATCAATAATCGAATCATGAATCATGAATTGAATCATGAAATGAATCATGAATCATGAATTGAATCATGAATTGAATCATGAATTGAATCATGAATCATGAATTGAATCATGAATCATGAATCATGAATTGAATCATGAATCATGATTTTAATCAGGAATCGAATCATGAATTGAATCATGAATCATGAATTGAATCATGAATCATTAATTGAATCATGAATCATGAATCATGAATTATGGATCATCAATTGAATCATTAATCATGAATTGAATCATAAATCATGAATTGAATCATGAATAATGAATCATGAATTATGAGTCATCAATTGAATCATGAATCATAAATTTAATCATGAATTATGAATCATGAATTGAATAATGAATTGAATCATGAATTATGAATCATCAATTGAATCATGAATCATGAATTAAATCATGAATCATAAATCATAAATCGAATCATGAATCATGAATTGAATCATGAATTGAATCATGAATCATGAATCATGAATTGAATCATGAATTGAATCATGAATCATGAATCATCAATTGAATCATGATTAATGAATCATGAATTAAATCATGAATCATAAATCATAAATCAAATCATGAATCATGAATCGAATCATGAATCATGAATTGAATCATAAATCTTGAATTATGAATCATGAATTGAATCATGAATCATGAATCATGAATTGTGAATCATGAATTGAATCATGAATCATGAATCATGAATTGAATCATGAATCATAAATTGAATCATAAATCATGAATTATGAATTGAATCATGAATCATGAATTATGAATCATGAATTGAATCATGAATCATGAATCGAATCATGAATCAAGAATTGAATTATGAATTGAATCATTAATCATTAATCAAATCATGAGTCATGAATTGAATCATGAATTGAATCATGAATCATGAATTGAATCATGAATCATGAATTATGAATCATGAAATGAATCATGAATCATGAATTATATGATGAATCATAAATCATGAATCATGAATTGAATCATGAATCATAAATCATAAATCGAATCATGAATCATGAATCATGAATTGAATCATGAATTGAATCATGAATCATGAATCATGAATTGAATCATGAATCATAAATTAAATCATGAATCATGAATCATGAATTGAATCATGAATTGAATCATGAATCATGAAACATGAATCATGAATTGAATCATGAATCATGATTTTAATCAGGAATTGAATCATGAATTCAATCATGAATCATGAATTAAATCATGAATCATGAATTGAATCATGAATCATGAATCATAAATCGAATCATGAATTGAATCATATGTCATGAATCATGAATTGAATCATGAATCATGAATCATGAATTGAATCATGAATCACGAATCATGAATCATGAATTGAATCATGAATCATGAATTGAATCATGAATCATGAATCATGAATTGAATCATGAATCATGAATCGAATCATCAATCATGAATTGAATCATGAATCATAAATCATGAATTATGAATCATGAATTGAATCATGAATCATGAATCATGAATCATGAATCATGAATTGAATCATAAATCAATAATCGAATCATGAATCATGAATTGAATCATGAAATGAATCATGAATCATGAATTGAATCATGAATTGAATCATGAATTGAATCATGAATCATGAATTGAATCATGAATCATGAATCATGAATTGAATCATGAATCATGATTTTAATCAGGAATCGAATCATGAATTGAATCATGAATCATGAATTGAATCATGAATCATTAATTGAATCATGAATCATGAATCATGAATTATGGATCATCAATTGAATCATTAATCATGAATTGAATCATAAATCATGAATTGAATCATGAATAATGAATCATGAATTATGAGTCATCAATTGAATCATGAATCATAAATTTAATCATGAATTATGAATCATGAATTGAATAATGAATTGAATCATGAATTATGAATCATCAATTGAATCATGAATCATGAATTAAATCATGAATCATAAATCATAAATCGAATCATGAATCATGAATTGAATCATGAATTGAATCATGAATCATGAATCATGAATTGAATCATGAATTGAATCATGAATCATGAATCATCAATTGAATCATGATTAATGAATCATGAATTAAATCATGAATCATAAATCATAAATCAAATCATGAATCATGAATCGAATCATGAATCATGAATTGAATCATAAATCTTGAATTATGAATCATGAATTGAATCATGAATCATGAATCATGAATTGTGAATCATGAATTGAATCATGAATCATGAATCATGAATTGAATCATGAATCATAAATTGAATCATAAATCATGAATTATGAATTGAATCATGAATCATGAATTATGAATCATGAATTGAATCATGAATCATGAATCGAATCATGAATCAAGAATTGAATTATGAATTGAATCATTAATCATTAATCAAATCATGAGTCATGAATTGAATCATGAATTGAATCATGAATCATGAATTGAATCATGAATCATGAATTATGAATCATGAATTGAATCATGAATCATGAATTATATGATGAATCATAAATCATGAATCATGAATTGAATCATGAATCATAAATCATAAATCGAATCATGAATCATGAATCATGAATTGAATCATGAATTGAATCATGAATCATGAATCATGAATTGAATCATGAATCATAAATTAAATCATGAATCATGAATCATGAATTGAATCATGAATTGAATCATGAATCATGAAACATGAATCATGAATTGAATCATGAATCATGATTTTAATCAGGAATTGAATCATGAATTCAATCATGAATCATGAATTAAATCATGAATCATGAATTGAATCATGAATCATGAATCATAAATCGAATCATGAATTGAATCATATGTCATGAATCATGAATTGAATCATGAATCATGAATCATGAATTGAATCATGAATCACGAATCATGAATCATGAATTGAATCATGAATCATAAATTGAATCATGAATCATGAATCATTAATCGAATCATGAATTGAATCATAATTCATGAATCATGAATTGAATCATGAATTATAAATCATGAATTGATTCATGAATCATGAATCATGAATCGAATCATGAATCATAAATTGAATCATAAATCATGAATTATGAATCATGAATTGAATCATGAATCATGAATCATGAATTGAATCATGAATCATAAATTGAATCATAAATCATGAATTATGAATCATGAATTGAATCATGAATCATGAATTGAATCATGAATCATGAATCATGAATTGAATCATGAATAATGAATCGAATCATGAATCAAGATTTGAATCATGAATTGAATCATAAATCATTAATCAAATCATGAATCATGAATTAAATCATGAATCATGAATTAAATCATGAATTGAATCATGAATCATGAATTGAATCATGAATCATGAATTATGAATCATGAATTGAATCATGAATCATGAATTATATCATGAATCATAAATTGAATCATGAACCATGAATCATGAATTGAATCATGAATCATGAATCGAATCATGAATCATGAATCATGAATTGAATCATAAATTGAATCATGAATCATTAATCAAATCATGAATCATTATTTAAATCATGAATTGAATCATGAATTGAATCATGAATTGAATCATGAATCATGAATCTTGAATTAAATCATGAATCATGAATCATGAATTGAATCATGAATCATGAATTGAATCATGAATCATGAATTGAATCAGGAATCGAATCATGAATTGAATCATAAATCATGAATTGAATCATGAATCATAAATCGAATCATGAATTGAATCATGAATCATGAATCATGAATTGAATCATGAATCACGAATCATTTGAAAATTATGAATCATGAATCATGAATCATGAATTGAATCATGAATCATGAATTGAATCATAAATCATGAATTATGAATCATGAATTGAATCATGAATCATGAATCATGAATTGAATCATAAATCATGAATTATGAATCATGAATTGAATCATGAATCATGAATCATGAATTGAATCATGAATTGAATCATAAATCAATAATCGAATCATAAATCATGAATCATGAATTGAATCATGAATTGAATCATGAATCATGAATTGAATTATTAATCATGAATCATGAATCATGAATTGAATAATGAATCATGAATCATGAATTGAATCATGAATCATGAATCAGAAATGAATCATGGCTCATGAATCATGAGTTGAATAATGAATCATGAATTGAATCATGAATCATGAATCTAATCATGAATCATGAATTGAATCATGAATCATGAATTGAATAATGAATCATGAATTGAATCATGAATCATGAATCTAATCATGAATCATGAATTGAATCATGAATCATGAATCATGAATCATGAATTGAATCATGATCATGAATCATGAATCGAATCATGAATCATGAATTGAATCATGAATTGAATCATGAATCATGAATTGAATCATGAATTGAATCATGAATTGAATCATGAATCATGAAACATGAATCATGAATTGAATCATGAATCATGATTTTAATCAGGAATTGAATCATGAATTCAATCATGAATCATGAATTCAATCATGAATCATGAATTGAATCATGAATCATTAATTGAATCATGAATCATGAATCATGAATTGAATCATGAATCATGAATCATAAATCGAATCATGAATTGAATCATAATTCATGAATCATGAATTGAATCATGAATCATGAATCATGAATTGAATCATGAATCACGAATCATGAATCATGAATTGAATCATGAATCATAAATTGAATCATGAATCATGAATCATAAATCGAATCATGAATTGAATCATAATTTATGAATCATGAATTGAATCATGAATTATGAATCATGAATTGAATCATGAATCATGAATCATGAATCATGAATTGAATCATGAATCATAAATTGAATCATAAATCATGAATCATGAATCATGAATTGAATCATGAATCATGATTTTAATCAGGAATCGAATCATGAATTGAATCATGAATCATGAATCATGAATTGAATCATGAATCACGAATCATAAATTGAATTATGAATCATGAACCATGAATTGAATCATAAATCATGAATTATGAATCATGAATTGAATCATGAATTGAATCATGAATCATGAATCGAATCATGAATCATGAATCGAATCATGAATCATAAATCATGAATTATGAATCATGAATTGAATCATGAATCATGAATCATGAATTGAATCATAAATCAATAATCGAATCATGAATCATGAGTTGAATCATGAATTGAATCATGAATCATTAATCGAATCATGAATCATTATTTAAATCATGAATTGAATCATGAATTGAATCATGAATTGAATCATGAATCATGAATCTTGAATTAAATCATGAATCATGAATCATGAATTGAATCATGAATCATGAATCATGAATTGAATCATGAATCATGATTTTAATCAGGAATCGAATCATGAATTGAATCATAAATCATGAATTGAATCATGAATCATAAATCGAATCATGAATTGAATCATAAATCATGAATTGAATCATGAATCATAAATCGAATCATAAATCGAATCATGAATTGAATCATAAATCATGAATTGAATCATGAATCATAAATCGAATCATGAATTGAATCATAAATCATGAATTATGAATCATGAATTGAATCATGAATCATGAATTGAATCATGAATCATGAATCGAATCATGAATCATGAATCAAATTATGAATCATAAATCATGAATTATGAATCATGAATTGAATCATGAATCATGAATCATGAATTGAATCATAAATCAATAATCGAATCATGAATCATGAGTTGAATCATCAAATGAATCATGAATCATGAATTGAATCATGAATTGAATCATGAATTGAATCATGAATCATGAATTGAATCATGAATCATGAATCATGAATTGAATCATGAATCATGATTTTAATCAGGAATCGAATCATGAATTGAATCATGAATCATGAATTGAATCATGAATCATTAATTGAATCATGAATCATGAATCATGAATTATGAATCATCAATTGAATCATGAATGGTGAATTGAATCATAAATCATGAATTGAATCATGAATAATGAATCATGAATTATGAATCATCAATTGAATTATGAATCATAAATTTAATCATGTATTATGAATCATGAATTGAATAATGAATTGAATCATGAATCATGAATCATCAATTGAATCATGAATCATGAATTTAATCATGAATCATAAATCATAAATTGAATCATTAATCATGAATCATGAATTGAATCATGAATTGAATCATGAATCATGAATCATGAATTGAATCATGAATTGAATCATGAATCATGAATCATCAATTGAATCATGATTAATGAATCATGAATTAAATCATGAATCATAAATCATAAATCAAATCATGAATCATGAATCGAATCATGAATCATGAATCATGAATTGAATCATAAATCTTGAATTATGAATCATGAATTGAATCATGAATCATGAATCATGAATTATGAATCATGAATTGAATCATGAATCATGAATCATGAATTGAATCATGAATCATAAATTGAATCATAAATCATGAAATGTGAATCATGAATTGAATCATGAATCATGAATTATGAATCATGAATTGAATCATGAATCATGAATTGAATCATGAATTATGAATCATGAATTGAATCATGAATCATGAATCATGAATCATGAATTGAATCATGAATCATAAATTGAATCATAAATCATGAATTATGAATCATGAATTGAATCATGAATCATGAATTGAATCATGAATCATGAATCATGAATTGAATCATGAATCATGAATCGAATCATGAATCAAGAATTAAATCATGAATTGAATCATAAATCATTAATCATAAATTGAATTATGAATCATGAACCATGAATTGAATCATAAATCATGAATTATGAATCATGAATTGAATCATGAATTGAATCATGAATCATGAATCGAATCATGAATCATGAATCGAATCATGAATCATAAATCATGAATTATGAATCATGAATTGAATCATGAATCATGAATCATGAATTGAATCATAAATCAATAATCGAATCATGAATCATGAGTTGAATCATGAATTGAATCATGAATCATTAATCGAATCATGAATCATTATTTAAATCATGAATTGAATCATGAATTGAATCATGAATTGAATCATGAATCATGAATCTTGAATTAAATCATGAATCATGAATTGAATCATGAATCATGAATCATGAATTGAATCATGAATCATGATTTTAATCAGGAATCGAATCATGAATTGAATCATAAATCATGAATTGAATCATGAATCATAAATCGAATCATGAATTGAATCATAAATCATGAATTGAATCATGAATCATAAATCGAATCACGAATTGAATCATGAATCATGAATCATGAATTGAATCATAAATCATGAATTATGAATCATGAATTGAATCATGAATCATGAATTGAATCATGAATCATGAATCGAATCATGAATCATGAATCAAATCATGAATCATAAATCATGAATTATGAATCATGAATTGAATCATGAATCATGAATCATGAATTGAATCATAAATCAATAATCGAATCATGAATCATGAGTTGAATCATGAAATGAATCATGAATCATGAATTGAATCATGAATTGAATCATGAATCATGAATTGAATCATGAATCATGAATCTTGAATTGAATCATGAATCATGATTTTAATCAGGAATCGAATCATGAATTGAATCATGAATCATGAATTGAATCATAAATCATGAATTGAATCATGAATAATGAATCATGAATTATAAATCATCAATTGAATTATGAATCATAAATTTAATCATGTATTATGAATCATGAATTGAATAATGAATTGAATCATGAATCATGAATCATCAATTGAATCATGAATCATGAATTGAATCATGAATCATAAATCATAAATCGAATCATGAATCATGAATCATGAATTGAATCATGAATTGAATCATGAATCATGAATCATCAATTGAATCATGATTAATGAATCATGAATTAAATCATGAATCATAAATCATAAATCAAATCATGAATCATGAATCGAATCATGAATCATGAATCATGAATTGAATCATAAATCTTGAATTATGAATCATGAATTGAATCATGAATCATGAATTATGAATCATGAATTGAATCATGAATCATGAATCATGAATTGAATCATGAATCATAAATTGAATCATAAATCATGAATTATGAATCATGAATTGAATCATGAATCATGAATTATGAATCATGAATTGAATCATGAATCATGAATTGAATCATAAATCATGAATCATGAATTGAATCATGAATCATGAATCGAATCATGAATCAAGAATTGAATTATGAATTGAATCATTAATCATTAATCAAATCATGAGTCATGAATTGAATCATAAATTGAATCATGAATCATGAATTGAATCATGAATCATGAATTATGAATCGAATCATGAATCATGAATCATGAATTGAATCATGAATTGAATCATAAATCATGAATCATGAATTGAATCATGAATCATAAATCATAAATTAAATCATGAATCATGAATCATGAATTGAATCATGAATTGAATCATGAATCATGAATCATCAATTGAATCATGAATCATGAATCATTAATTAAATCATGAATCATAAATCATAAATCGAATCATGAATCACGAATCATGAATTGAATCATGAATTGAATCATAAATCATGAATCATGAATTGAATCATGAATCATGAATCATAAATTAAATCATGAATCATGAATCATGAATTGAATCATGAATTGAATCATGAATCATGAATCATCAATTGAATCATGAATCATGAATTAAATCATGAATCATAAATCATAAATCAAATCATGAATCATGAATCGAATCATGAATCATAAATTGAATCATAAATCATGAATTATGAATCATGAATTGAATCATGAATCATGAATCATGAATTGAATCATGAATCATAAATTGAATCATAAATCATGAATTATGAATCATGAATTGAATCATGAATCATGAATTGAATCATCAATCATGAATCATGAATTGAATCATGAATCATGAATCGAATCATGAATCAAGATTTGAATCATGAATTGAATCATAAATCATTAATCAAATCATGAATCATGAATTAAATCATGAATTGAATCATGAATCATGAATTGAATCATGAATCATGAATTATGAATGATGAATTGAATCATGAATCATGAATTATATCATGAATCATAAATTGAATCATGAACCATGAATCATGAATTGAATCATGAATCATGAATCGAATCATGAATCATGAATCATGAATTGAATCATGAATTGAATCATGAATCATTAATCAAATCATGAATCATTATTTAAATCATGAATTGAATCATGAATTGAATCATGAATTGAATCATGAATCATGAATCTTGAATTAAATCATGAATCATGAATCATGAATTGAATCATGAATCATGAATCATGAATTGAATCATGAATCATGATTTTAATCAGGAATCGAATCATGAATTGAATCATAAATCATGAATTGAATCATGAATCATAAATTGAATCATGAATTGAATCATGAATCATGAATCATGTATTGAATCATGAATCACGAATCATAAATTGAATCATGAATCATGAATCATGAATTGAATCATGAATCATGAATTGAATCATAAATCATGAATTATGAATCGTGAATTGAATCATGAATCATGAATCATGAATTGAATCATGAATCATGAATCATGAATTGAATCATAAATCATGAATTATGAATCATGAATTGAATCATGAATTGAATCATAAATCAATAATCGAATCATGAATCATGAATCATGAATTGAATCATGAATTGAATCATGAATCATGAATTGAATCATTAATCATGAATCATGAATTGAATCATGAATCATGATTTTAATCAGGAATCAAATCATGAATTGAATCATGAATTGAATCATGAATCATTAATTGAATCATGAATCATGAATCATGAATTATGAATCATCAATTGAATCATGAATCATGAATTGAATCATAAATCATGAATCATGAATCATGAATCATGAATCATGAATTATGAATCATCAATTGAATAATGAATCATAAATTTAATCATGAATTATGAATCATGAATTGAATAATTAATTGAATCATGAATCATGAATCATCAATTGAATCATGAATCATGAATTAAATCATGAATCATAAATCATAAATCGAATCATGAATCATGAATCATGAATTGAATCATGAATTGAATCATGAATCATGAATCATGAATTGAATCATGAATCCTGAATCATCAATTAAATCATGAATCATGAATCATGAATTGAATCATGAATTGAATCATGAATCATGAATCATCAATTGAATCATGAATCATGAATCATGAATTAAATCATGAATCATAAATCATAAATCAAATCATGAATCATGAATCGAATCATGAATCATGAATCATGAATTGAATCATAAATCTTGAATTATGAATCATGAATTGAATCATGAATCATGAATCATGAATTATGATTCATGAATTGAATAATGAATCATGAATCATGAATCATGAATCATGAATCATGAATTGAATCATGAATCATGAATTGAATCATGAATCATGAATTGAATCATGAATCATGAATCATGAATTGAATCATGAATCATAAATCAAGAATTGAATCATGAATTGAATCATAAATCATTAATCAAATCATGAATCATGAATTGAATCATGAATTGAATCATGAATCATGAATTGAATAATGAATCATGAATTATGAATCATGAATTGAATCATGAATCATGAATTGAATAATGAATCATGAATTATATCATGAATCATGAATCATGAATCATGAATTAAATCATGAATCATGAATCATGAATCATGAAATGAATCATGAATAATGAATCATGAATTTAATCATGAATTTAATCATGAATCATGAATCATGAATTGAATCATGAATTGAATCATGAATCATGAATTGAATCATAAATCATGAATTATGAATCATGAATTAAATCATGAATTGAATCATGAATCATGAATCACGAATCATAAATTGAATCATGAATCATGAATTTAATCATGAATCATGAATCATGAATTGAATCATGAATTGAATCATAAATCATTAATCAAATCATAAATCATGAATTGAATCATGAATTAAATTATGAATCACGAATTGAATCATGAATTGAATCATGAATTGAATCATGAATCATGAATCATGAATTAAATCATGAATCATAAATCATAAATCAAATCATGAATCATGAATCGAATCATGAATCATGAATCATGAATTGAATCATGAATCATGAATCATGAATCATGAAATGAATCATGAATCATGAATTGAATCATGAATCATGAATCATGAATTGAATCATGAATCATGAATCATGAATTGAATCATGAATCATGAATTTATTAATCATAAATTGAATCATGAATTGAATCATGAATCATGAATTATGAATCATGAATTGAATCATGAATCATGAATTATGAATCATGAATTGAATCATGAATTCTATCATGAATCACGAATCATAAATTGAATCATGAATCATGAATTTATTCATGAAACATGAATCATGAATTGAATCATGAATCATGAATCGAATCATGAATCATGAATTGAATCATGAATCATGAATCGAATTATGAATCATGAATTGAATCATGAATTGAATCATGAATTGAATCATAAATCATGAATCATGAATTAAATCATGAATCATGAATCGAATCATGAATCATGAATCATGAATTGAATCATAAATCATGAATTATGAATCATGAATTGAATCATGAATCATGAATCATGATTCATGAATTGAATCATGAATCATGAATCATGAATTGAATCATGAATCATAAATTGAATCATAAATCATGAATTATGAATCATGAATTGAATCATGAATCATGAATTGAATCATGAATCATGAATTGAATCATGAATCATGAATCATGAATTGAATCATGAATCATGAATCGAATCATGAATCAAGAATTGAATCATGAATTGCATCATAAATCATTAATCAAATCATGAATCATGAATTAAATCATGAACTGAATCATGAATCATGAATTGAATCATGAATCATGAATTATGAATCATGAATTGAATCATGAATCATGAATTGAATCATGAATCATGAATTATATCATGAATCATGAATCATGAATTGAATCATGAATTGAATCATGAATCATGAATCATGAATTGAATCATAAATCATGAATCATAAATTAAATCATGAATCATGAATCATGAATTGAATCATGAAATGAATCATGAATCATGAATCATCAATTGAATCATGAATCATGAATTAAATCATGAATCATAAATCATAAATCAAATCATGAATCATGAATCGAATCATGAATCATGAATTGAATCATGAATTGAATCATGAATTGAATCATGAATCATGAATCACGAATCATAAATTGAATCATGAATCATGAATCATGAATTTAATCATGAAACATGATTCATGAATTGAATCATGAATCATGAATCGAATCATGAATAATGAATCATGAATTGAATCATGAATCATGAATCGAATCATGAATCATGAATTGAATCATAAATCATTAATCAAATCATGAATCATGAATTGAATCATGAATTAAATTATGAATCTCAAATTGAATCATGAATTGAATCATGAATTGAATCATGAATCATGAATCATGAATTAAATCATGAATCATAAATCATAAATCAAATCATGAATCATGAATCGAATCATGAATCATGAATTGAATCATGAATCATGAATCATGAATCATGAAATGAATCATGAATCATGAATTGAATCATGAATCATGAATCATGAATTGAATCATGAATCATGAATTTACGAATCATAAATTGAATCATGAATTGAATCATGAATCATGAATTATGAATCATGAATTGAATCATGAATCATGAATTATGAATCATGAATTGAATCATGAATTGAATCATGAATCATGAATCACGAATCATAAATTGAATCATGAATTGAATCATGAATTGAATCATAAATCATTAATCAAATCATGAATCATGAATTGAATCATGAATTGAATCATAAATCATTAATCAAATCATGAATCATGAATTAAATCATGAATTAAATTATGAATCACGAATTGAATCATGAATTGAATCATGAATTGAATCATGAATCATGAATCATGAATTGAATCATGAATTGAATCATAAATCATGAATCATGAATTGAATCATGAATCATGAATCATGAATTATGAATCATGAATTTGATCATGAAATGAATCATGAGTCATAAATCATGAATTGAATCATGAATCATGAATCATAAATTAAATCATGAATCATAAATCATGAATTCAATCATGAATTCAATCATGAATCATGAATCATCAATTGAATCATAAATCATGAATCATCAATTAAATCATGAATCATAAATCATAAATCAAATCATGAATCATGAATCGAATCATGAATCATGAATCATAAATTGAATCATAAATCATGAAATATGAATCATGAATTGAATCATGAATCATGAATCATAAATCATGAATCATGAATTGAATCATGAATCATGTATCATGAATTGAATCATGAATTGAATAATGAATTGAATCATGAATCATGAATCATGAATTGAATCATGAATCATGAATTAAATCATGAATCATAAATCATAAATCGAATCATGAATCATGAATCATGAATTGAATCATGAATTGAATCATGAATCATGAATCATGAATTGAATCATGAATCATGAATCATAAATTAAATCATGAATCATGAATTGAATCATGAATTGAATCATGAATCATCAATTGAATCATGATTCATGAATCATGAATTAAATCATGAATCATAAATCATAAATCAAATCATGATTTATGAATCGAATCATGAATCATAAATTGAATCATAAATCATGAATTATGAATCATGAATTGAATCATGAATCATGAATCATGAATTGAATCATGAATCATAAATTGAATCATAAATCATGAATTATGAATCATGAATTGAATCATGAATCATGAATTGAATCATGAATCATGAATCATGAATTGAATCATGAATCATGAATCGAATCATGAATCAAGAATTGAATCATGAATTGAATCATAAATCATTAATCAAATCATGAATCATGAATTAAATCATGAATTGAATCATGAATCATGAATTGAATCATGAATCATGAATTGAATTATGAATCATGAATTATGAATCATGAATTGAATCATGAATCATGAATTGAATCATGAATCATGAATTATATCATGAATTATAATTCATGAATCATGAATTGAATCATGAATCATGAATCATGAATTGAATCATGAATCATGAATCTTAAATTAAATCATGAATCATGAATCATGAATTGAATCATGAATTGAATCATGAATCATGAATCATCAATTGAATCATGAATCATGAATTAAATCATGAATCATAAATCATAAATAAAATCATAAATCATGAATCAAATCATGAATCATGAATCATGAATTGAATCATGAATCTTTAATTGAATCATGAATCATGAATCATGAATTGAATCATGAATTAAATCATGAATCATGAATCATGAATTGAGTCATGAATCACGAATCATAAATTGAATCGTGAACCATGAATCATGAATTGAATCATGAATCATGAATTGAATCATGAATCATGAATCATGAATTGATTCATGAATTAAATCATGAATCATTAATCGAATCATGAATCATTAATTGAATCATGATTTTAATCAGGAATCGAATCATCGAATCATGAATTGAATCATAAATCATGAATTGAATCATGAATCATAAGTCGAATCATGAATTGAATCATTAATCATGAATCATGAATTGAATCATGAATCATGAATTTACGAATCATAAATTGAATCATGAATTGAATCATGAATCATGAATTATGAATCATGAATTAAATCATGAATCATGAATTATGAATCATGAATTGAATCATGAATTGAATCATGAATCATGAATTGAATCATGAATTGAATCATGAATTGAATCATGAATCATGAATCATGAATCGAATTATGAATCATGAATTGAATCATGAATTGAATCATAAATAATTATTAAAATCATGAATCATGAATTGAATCATGAATTGAATCATAAATCATTAATCAAATCATGAATCATGAATTAAATCATGAATTAAATTATGAATCACGAATTGAATCATGAATTGAATCATGAATTGAATTATGAATCATGAATCATGAATTGAATCATGAATCATGAATCATAAATTGAATCATAAATCATGAAATATGAATCATGAATTGAATCATGAATCATGAATCATAAATCATGAATCATGAATTGAATCACGAATCATGTATCATGAATTGAATCATGAATTGAATAATGAATTGAATCATGAATCATGAATTGAATCATGAATCATGAATTAAATCATGAATCATAAATCATAAATCGAATCATGAATCATGAATCATGAATTGAATCATGAATTGAATCATGAATCATGAATCATGAATTGAATCATGAATCATGAAACATAAATTAAATCATAAATCATGAATCATGAATTGAATCATGAATTGAATCATGAATCATCAATTGAATCATGAATCATGTATCATGAATTAAATCATGAATCATAAATCATAAATCAAATCATGATTTATGAATCGAATTATGAATCATAAATTGAATCATAAATTATGAATCATGAATTAAATCATGATTCATGAATCATGAATTGAATCATGAATCATAAATTGAATCATAAATCTTGAATTATGAATCATGAATTGAATCATGAATCATGAATTGAATCATGAATCATGAATTATGAATCATGAATTGAATCATGAATCATGAATCATGAATTATATCATGAATCATGAATCATGAATTGAATCATGAATTGAATCATGAATCATGAATCATGAATCGAATCATGAATTGAATCATGAATCATGAATTATGAATCATGAATTGAATCATGAATCATGAATTGAATCATGAATCATGAATTATATCATGAATCATGAATCATGAATTGAATCATGAATTGAATCATGAATCATGAATCATGAATTGAATCATAAATCATGAATCATAAATTAAATCATGAATCATGAATCATGAATTGAATCATGAAATGAATCATGAATCATGAATCATCAATTGAATCATGAATCATGAATTAAATCATGAAACATAAATCATAAATCAAATCATGAATCATGAATCGAATCATGAATCATGAATTGAATCATGAATCATGAATTGAATCATGAATGGAATCATGAATCATGAATCACGAATCATAAATTGAATCATGAATCATGAATCATGAATTTAATCATGAAACATGATTCATGAATTGAATCATGAATCATGAATCGAATCATGAATAATGAATCATGAATTGAATCATGAATCATGAATCGAATCATGAATCATGAATTGAATCATAAATCATTAATCAAATCATGAATCATGAATTAAATTATGAATCTCAAATTGAATCATGAATTGAATCATGAATTGAATCATGAATCATGAATCAAGAATTAAATCATGAATCATAAATCATAAATCAAATCATGAATCATGAATCGAATCATGAATCATGAATTGAATCATGAATCATGAATCATGAATCATGAAATGAATCATGAATCATGAATTGAATCATGTATCATGAATCATGAATTGAATCATGAATCATGAATTTACGAATCATAAATTGAATCATGAATTGAATCATGAATCATGAATTATGAATCATGAATTAAATCATGAATCATGAATTATGAATCATGAATTGAATCATGAATTGAATCATGAATCATGAATCACGAATCATAAATTGAATCATGAATTGAATCATGAATTGAATCATAAATCATTAATCAAATCATGAATCATGAATTGAATCATGAATTGAATCATAAATCATTAATCAAATCATGAATCATGAATTAAATCATGAATTAAATTATGAATCACGAATTGAATCATGAATTGAATCATGAATTGAATCATGAATCATGAATTGAATCATAAATCATGAATCATGAATTGAATCATGAATCATGAATCATGAATTATGAATCATGAATTTGATCATGAAATGAATCATGAGTCATGAATCATGAATTGAATCATGAATCATGAATCATAAATTAAATCATGAATCATAAATCATGAATTGAATCATGAATTCAATCATGAATCATGAATCATCAATTGAATCATAAATCATGAATCATCAATTAAATCATGAATCATAAATCATAAATCAAATCATGAATCATGAATCGAATCATGAATCATGAATCATAAATTGAATCATAAATCATGAAATATGAATCATGAATTGAATCATGAATCATGAATCATAAATCATGAATCATGAATTGAATCATGAATCATGTATCATGAATTGAATCATGAATTGAATAATGAATTGAATCATGAATCATGAATCATGAATTAAATCATGAATCATAAATCATAAATCGAATCATGAATCATGAATCATGAATTGAATCATGAATTGAATCATGAATCATGAATCATGAATTGAATCATGAATCATGAATCATAAATTAAATCATGAATCATGAATCATGAATTGAATCATGAATTGAATCATGAATCATCAATTGAATCATGAATCATGAATCATGAATTAAATCATGAATCATAAATCATAAATCAAATCATGATTTATGAATCGAATCATGAATCATAAATTGAATCATAAATCATGAATTATGAATCATGAATTGAATCATGAATCATAAATTGAATCATAAATCATGAATTATGAATCATGAATTGAATCATGAATCATGAATTGAATCATGAATCATGAATCATGAATTGAATCATGAATCATGAATCGAATCATGAATCAAGAATTGAATCATGAATTGAATCATAAATCATTAATCAAATCATGAATCAAGAATTAAATCATGAATTGAATCATGAATCATGAATTGAATTATGAATCATGAATTATGAATCATGAATTGAATCATGAATCATGAATTGAATCATGAATCATGAATTATATCATGAATCATAATTCATGAATCATGAATTGAATCATGAATCATGAATCATGAATTGAATCATGAATCATGAATCTTAAATTAAATCATGAATCATGAATCATGAATTGAATCATGAATTGAATCATGAATCATGAATCATCAATTGAATCATGAATCATGAATTAAATCATGAATCATAAATCATAAATAAAATCATAAATCATGAATCAAATCATGAATCATGAATCGTGAATTGAATCATGTATCTTTAATTGAATCATGAATCATGAATTGAATCATGAATTAAATCATGAATCATGAATCATGAATTGAGTCATGAATCACGAATCATAAATTGAATCGTGAACCATGAATCATGAATTGAATAATGAATCATGAATTGAATCATGAATCATGAATCATGAATTGATTCATGAATTAAATCATGAATCATTAATCGAATCATGAATCATTAATTGAATCATGAATTGAATCATGAATTGAATCATGAATCGTGAATTAAATCATGAATCATGAATCATGAATCATGAATTGAATCATGAATTCTAAATCATGAATTGAATCATGAATCATGATTTTAATCAGGAATCGAATCATCGAATCATGAATTGAATCATAAATCATGAATTGAATCATGAATCATAAGTCGAATCATGAATTGAATCATTAATCATGAATCATGAATTGAATCATGAATCATGAATTTACGAATCATAAATTGAATCATGAATTAAATCATGAATCATGAATTATGAATCATGAATTGAATCATGAATTGAATCATGAATCATGAATTGAATCATGAATTGAATCATGAATTGAATCATGAATCATGAATCATGAATCGAATTATGAATCATGAATTGAATCATGAATTGAATCATAAATAATTATTAAAATCATGAATCATGAATTGAATCATGAATTGAATCATAAATCATTAATCAAATCATGAATCATGAATTAAATCATGAATTAAATTATGAATCACGAATTGAATCATGAATTGAATCATGAATTGAATCATAAATAATTATTAAAATCATGAATCATGAATTGAATCATGAATTGAATCATAAATCATTAATCAAATCATGAATCATGAATTAAATCATGAATTAAATTATGAATCACGAATTGAATCATGAATTGAATCATGAATTGAATCATGAATCATGAATCATGAATCATGAATTGAATCATGAATCATGTATCATGAATTGAATCATGAATTGAATAATGAATTGAATCATGAATCATGAATCATGAATTGAATCATGAATCATGAATTAAATCATGAATCATAAATCATAAATCGAATCATGAATCATGAATCATGAATTGAATCATGAATTGAATCATGAATCATGAATCATGAATTGAATCATGAATCATGAAACATAAATTAAATCATAAATCATGAATCATGAATTGAATCATGACTTGAATCATGAATCATCAATTGAATCATGAATCATAAATCATAAATCAAATCATGATTTATGAATCGAATTATGAATCATAAATTGAATCATAAATCATGAATTATGAATCATGAATTAAATCTTGATTCATGAATCATGAATTGAATCATGAATCATAAATTGAATCATAAATCATGAATTATGAATCATGAATTGAATCATGAATCATGAATTGAATCATGAATCATGAATTGAATCATGAATCATGAATCGAATCATGAATCATGAATTGAATCATAAATCATTAATCAAATCATGAATCATGAATTAAATCATGAATTGAATCATGAATCATGAATTGAATTATGAATCATGAATTATAAATCATGAATTGAATCATGAATCATGAATTGAATCATGAATCATGAATTATATCATGAATCATAATTCATGAATCATGAATTGAATCATGAATTGAATCATGAATCATGAATCATGAATTGAATCATGAATCATGAATCATAAATTAAATCATGAATCATGAATCATGAATTGAATCATGAATTGAATCATGAATCATGAATCATCAATTGAATCATGAATCATGAATTAAATCATGAATCATAAATCATAAATAAAATCATGAATCATGAATCGAATCATGAATCATGAATCATGAATTGAATCATGAATCATGAATCATGAATCATGAATTGAATCATGAATCATGAATTGAATCATGAATCATGAATTATGAATCATGAATTGAATCATAAATCAAGAATTATGAATCATGAATTGAATCTTTAATTGAATCATGAATCATGAATCATGAATTGAATCATGAATCATGAATCATGAATTGAATCATGAATCATAAATTGAATCAGGAATCGAATCATGAATTGAAACATGAATAATGAATTGAATCATGAATCTTTAATTGAATCATGAATCATGAATCATGAATTGAATCATGAATTGAATCATGAATCACGAATCATAAATTGAATCGTGAACCATGAATCATGAATTGAATCATGAATCATGAATTGAATCATGAATCATGAATCATGAATTGATTCATGAATTAAATCATGAATCATTAATCGAATCATGAATCATTAGATGAATCATAAATTGAATCATGAATTGAATCATGAATTGAATCATGAAGTATGAATCATGAATTGAATCATGAATCATGAAACATAAATTAAATCATAAATCATGAATCATGAATTGAATCATGAATCATGAATTGAATCATGAATTGAATCATGAATTGAATCATGAATCATGAATCATGAATCGAATTATGAATCATGAATTGAATCATGAATTGAATCATAAATAATTATTAAAATCATGAATCATGAATTGAATCATGAATTGAATCATAAATCATTAATCAAATCATGAATCATGAATTAAATCATGAATTAAATTATGAATCACGAATTGAATCATGAATTGAATCATGAATTGAATCATGAATCATGAATCATGGATTGAATCATGAATCATAAATTGAATCATAAATCATGAAATATGAATCATGAATTGAATCATGAATCATAAATCATGAATCATGAATTGAATCATGAATCATGTATCATGAATTGAATCATGAATTGAATAATGAATTGAATCATGAATCATGAATCATGAATTGAATCATAAATCATGAATTAAATCATGAATCATAAATCATAAATCGAATCATGAATCATGAATCATGAATTGAATCATGAATTGAATCATGAATCATGAATCATGAATTGAATCATGAATCATGAAACATAAATTAAATCATAAATCATGAATCATGAATTGAATCATGAATTGAATCATGAATCATCAATTGAATCATGAATCATGTATCATGAATTAAATCATGAATCATAAATCATAAATCAAATCATGATTTATGAATCGAATTATGAATCATAAATTGAATCATAAATCATGAATTATGAATCATGAATTAAATCTTGATTCATGAATCATGAATTGAATCATGAATCATAAATTGAATCATAAATCATGAATTATGAATCATGAATTGAATCATGAATCATGAATTGAATCATGAATCATGAATCATGAATTGAATCATGAATCATGAATCGAATCATGAATCATGAATTGAATCATAAATCATTAATCAAATCATGAATCATGAATTAAATCATGAATTGAATCATGAATCATGAATTGAATTATGAATCATGAATTATAAATCATGAATTGAATCATGAATCATGAATTGAATCATGAATCATGAATTATATCATGAATCATAATTCATGAATCATGAATTGAATCATGAATTGAATCATGAATCATGAATCATGAATTGAATCATGAATCATGAATCATAAATTAAATCATGAATCATGAATCATGAATTGAATCATGAATTGAATCATGAATCATGAATCATCAATTGAATCATGAATCATGAATTAAATCATGAATCATAAATCATAAATAAAATCATGAATCATGAATCGAATCATGAATCATGAATCATGAATTGAATCATGAATCATGAATCATGAATCATGAATTGAATCATGAATCATGAATTGAATCATGAATCATGAATTATGAATCATGAATTGAATCATAAATCAAGAATTATGAATCATGAATTGAATCTTTAATTGAATCATGAATCATGAATCATGAATTGAATCATGAATCATGAATCATGAATTGAATCATGAATCATAAATTGAATCAGGAATCGAATCATGAATTGAAACATGAATAATGAATTGAATCATGAATCTTTAATTGAATCATGAATCATGAATCATGAATTGAATCATGAATTGAATCATGAATCACGAATCATAAATTGAATCGTGAACCATGAATCATGAATTGAATCATGAATCATGAATTGAATCATGAATCATGAATCATGAATTGATTCATGAATTAAATCATGAATCATTAATCGAATCATGAATCATTAGATGAATCATAAATTGAATCATGAATTGAATCATGAATTGAATCATGAATCATGAATCATGAATTGAATCATGAATCATGAAACATAAATTAAATCATAAATCATGAATCATGAATTGAATCATGAATTGAATCATGAATCATCAATTGAATCATGAATCATGTATCATGAATTAAATCATGAATCATAAATCATAAATCAAATCATGATTTATGAATCGAATTATGAATCATAAATTGAATCATAAATCATGAATTATGAATCATGAATTAAATCATGATATATGAATCATGAATTGAATCATGAATCATAAATTGAATCATAAATCATGAATTATGAATCATGAATTGAATCATGAATCATGAATTGAATCATGAATCATGAATCATGAATTGAATCATGAATCATGAATCGAATCATGAATCATGAATTGAATCATAAATCATTAATCAAATCATGAATCATGAATTAAATCATGAATTGAATCATGAATCATGAATTGAATTATGAATCATGAATTATGAATCATGAATTGAATCATGAATCATGAATTGAATCATGAATCATGAATTATATCATGAATCATAATTCATGAATCATGAATTGAATCATGAATTGAATCATGAATCATGAATCATGAATTGAATCATGAATCATGAATCATAAATTAAATCATGAATCATGAATCATGAATTGAATCATGAATCATGAATCATCAATTGAATCATGAATCATGAATTAAATCATGAATCATAAATCATAAATAAAATCATGAATCATGAATCGAATCATGAATCATGAATCATGAATTGAATCATGAATCATGAATCATGAAATAAATCATGAATCATGAATTGAATCATGAATCATGAATTATGAATCATGAATTGAATCATAAATCATGAATTATGAATCATGAATTGAATCTTTAATTGAATCATGAATCATGAATCATGAATTGAATCATGAATCATGAATCATGAATCATGAATTGAATCATGAATCATGAATTGAATCATGAATCATGAATTATGAATCATGAATTGAATCATAAATCATGAATTATGAATCATGAATTGAATCTTTAATTGAATCATGAATCATGAATCATGAATTGAATCATGAATCATGAATCATGAATTGAATCATGAATCATAAATTGAATCAGGAATCGAATCATGAATTGAAACATGAATAATGAATTGAATCATGAATCTTTAATTGAATCATGAATCATGAATCATGAATTGAATCATGAATTGAATCATGAATCACGAATCATAAATTGAATCGTGAACCATGAATCATGAATTGAATCATGAATCATGAATTGAATCATGAATCATGAATCATGAATTGAATCATGAATCATGAATCGAATCATGAATCATGAATTGAATCATAAATCATCAATTATGAATCATAAATTGAATCATGAATCATGAATTGAATCATGAATCATGAATCAAATCATGAATCATGAATTGAAGCATGAATCATGAATTGAAGCATGAATCATGAATCATGAATCGTATCATGAATCATGAATCATGAATCACGAATCATAAATTGAATCATGAATCGAATCATGAATCATGAATCATGAATTGAAACATAAATCATTAATCATGAATCATGAATTGAATCATGAATTAAATCATGAATCATTAATCGAATCATGAATCATTAATTGAATCAAGAATTGAATCATGAATCATAAATTGAATCATGAATTGAATCATGAATTGAATCATGAATCATGAATCATGATTTGAATCATGAATCATGAATTGAATCAAGAATTGAATCATGAATCATGAATCATGAATCATGAATTGAAACATAAATCATGAAATATGAATCATGAATTGAATCATGAATCATGAATCATTAATCATGAATCATGAATTGAATCATGTATTAAATCATGAATCATTAATCGAATCATGAATCATGAATTGAATCATGAATTGAATCATGAATCATAAATTGAATCATGAATCATGAATTGAATCAAGAATTGAATCATGAATCATGAATTGAATCATGAATCATGAATCATGAATCATGAATTGAATAATGAATCATGAATTGAATCATGAATCATGAATCATGGAATTGAAACATAAATCATGAAATATGAATCATGAATTGAATCATGAATCATGAATCATTAATCATGAATCATGAATTGAATCATGTATTAAATCATGAATCATTTATCGAATCATGAATCATGAATTGAATCATGAATTGAATCATGAATCATAAATTGAATCATGAATTGAATCATGAATCATGATTTGAATCATGAATCATGGATTGAATCAAGAATTGAATCATGAATCATGAATCATGAATTGAATCATGAATCATGAATCATGAATTGAATCATAAATCATGATTTAAATCAGGAATCGAATCATGAATTGAATCATGAATCATGAATTGAATCATGAATCATTAATTGAATCATGAATTGAATCATGAATCATTAATTGAATCATGAATCATGAATTGAATCATGAATTATGAATCATGAATTGAATCAAAAATCATGAATTGAATCATGAATTGAATCATGAATCATTAATCGAATCATGAATCATGAATTGAATCATGAATTGAATCATGAATTGAATCATGAATCATGAATCATGAATTAAATCATGAATCATGAATCATGAATAGAATCATGAATCATGAATCATAAATTGAGTCATGAATCATGATTTTAATCAGGAATCAAATCATGAATTGATTCATAAATCATGAATTGAATCATGAATCATAAGTCGAATCATGAATTGAATAATGAATCATGAATCATGAATCATGAATTGAAACATAAATCATGAAATATGAATCATGAATTGAATCATGAATCATGAATTGAATCATGAATCATGAATTGAATCATGAATCATGAATTGAAGCATGAATCATGAATCATGAATCGTATCATGAATCATGAATCACGAATAATAAATTTAATCATGAATCATGAATCATGAATGGAATCATGAAACAAGAAACATGAATTGCATCATGAATCATGAATCGAATCATGAATCATGAATCATGAATTGAATAATGAATCATGAATCATGAATTGAATCATGAATTGAATCATGAATTGAATCATAAATCATGAATCAAGAATTGAATCATAAATTGAATCATGAATCATGAATCGAATCATGAATCATGAATTGAATCATAAATCATGAATTATAAATCATGAATTGAATCATGAATCATGAATCATTAATCATGAATCATGACTTGAATCATGAATTGAATCATGAATTGAATCATGAATTGAATCATGAATCATGAATCATGAATTGAATCATGAATTGAATCATGAATTGAATCATGAATCATGAATCATGAATTAAATCATGAATCATGAATCATGAATTGAATCATGAATTATGAATCATGAATTGAATCATGAATCATGATTTTAATCAGGAATCGAATCATGAATTGAATCATAAATCATGAATCATGAATTGAATCATGAATCACAAATCATAAATTGAATCATGAATCATGAATTGAATCATGAATCATGAATTATGAATCATAAATTGAATCATGAATTGAATCATGAAACAAGAAACATGAATTGCATCATGAATCATGAATCGAATCATGAATCATGAATCATGAATTGAATCATGAATCATGAATCGTGAATCATGAATTGAATCATGAATCATGAATCATGAATCGAATCATGAATCAAGAATTGAATCATGAATTGAATCATAAATCATTAATCTAATCATGAATCATGCATTGAATCATGAGTTATGTATTGAATCATGAATCATGAATCGAATCATGAATCATGAATCGAATCATGAATCATGAATCATGAATTGAAACATAAATCATGAAATATGAATCATGAATTGAATCATAATTCATGAATCATTAATCATGAATCATGAATTGAAATTATGAATTGAATCATGAATCATTAATCGATTCATGAATCATTAATTGAATCATGAATTGAATCATGAATCATAAATTGAATCATGAATTGAATCATGAATTGAATCATGAATCATGAATCATGATTTGAATCATGAATCATGAATTGAATCAAGAATTGAATCATGAATTATGAATCATGAATTGAATCATGAATCATGAATCATGAATTGAATAATGAATCATGAATTGAATCATGAATCATGAATCATGAAATGAATCATGAATCTTGAATCATGAATCATGAATCATGAATTAAATCATAAATTGAATCATGAATCATGAATCATGAATTGAATCATGAATCATAATTCATGAATCATGAATTGAATAATGAATCATGAATCATGAATTGAATCATGAATTGAATCATGAATTGAATCATAAATCATGAATCATGAATTGAATCATAAATTGAATCATTAATCATGAATCGAATCATGAATCATGAATCATGAATTGAATCATAAATCATGAATTATAAATCATGAATTGAATCATGAATCATGAATCATTAATCATGAATCATGACTTGAATCATGAATTGAATCATGAATTGAATCATGAATTGAATCATGAATTGAATCATGAATCATGAATCATGAATTGAATCATGAATTGAATCATGAATTGAATCATGAATCATGAATCATGAATTAAATCATGAATCATGAATCATGAATCATGAATTGAATCATGAATTATGAATCATGAATTGAATCATGAATCATGATTTTAATCAGGAATCGAATCATGAATTGAATCATAAATCATGAATCATGAATTGAATCATGAATCACAAATCATAAATTGAATCATGAATCATGAATTGAATCATGAATCATGAATTATGAATCATGAATTGAATCATGAATCATGAATCATGAATTGAATCATGAATCATTAATTGAATCATGAATCATGAATCATGAATTGAATCATGAATCATGAATCATGAATTGAATCATAAATCATCAATTATGAATCATGAATTGAATCATGAATCATGAATCATGAATCATGTATTGAATCATGAATTGAATCATGAATCATGAATTGAAGCATGAATCATGCATCATGAATCGTATCATGAATCATGAATTGATTCATGAATCATAAATAATGAATTGAATCATAAATCATGAATTATGAATCATAATTTGAATCATGAATCATGAATCATGAATTGAACCATGAATCATTAATTGAATCATGAATCATGAATCATGAATCATGAATTGAATCATGAATCATGAATCATGAATTGAATCATGAATCATGAATCGAATCATGAATCATGAATCATGAATTGAATCATAAATCATCAATTATGAATCATAAATTGAATCATGAATCATGAATCATGAATTGAATCATGAATCATGAATCGAATCATGAATCATGAATTGAAGCATGAATCATGAATTGAAGCATGAATCATGAATCATGAATCGTATCATGAATCATGAATCATGAATCACGAATCATAAATTGAATCATGAATCGAATCATGAATCATGAATCATGAATCATGAATTGAAACATAAATCATTAATCATGAATCATGAATTGAATCATGAATTAAATCATGAATCATTAATCGAATCATAAATCATTAATTGAATCATGAATTGAATCATGAATCATAAATTGAATCATGAATTGAATCATGAATTGAATCATGAATCATGAATCATGATTTGAATCATGAATCATGAATTGAATCAAGAATTGAATCATGAATCATGAATCATGAATCATGAATTGAAACATAAATCATGAAATATGAATCATGAATTGAATCATGAATCATGAATCATTAATCATGAATCATGAATTGAATCATGTATTAAATCATGAATCATTAATCGAATCATGAATCATGAATTGAATCATGAATTGAATCATGAATCATAAATTGAATCATGAATTGAATCATGAATTGAATCATGAATCATGAATCATGATTTGAATCATGAATCATGAATTGAATCAAGAATTGAATCATGAATCATGAATCATGAATTGAATCATGAATCATGAATCATGAATCATGAATTGAATAATGAATCATGAATTGAATCATGAATCATGGAATTGAAACATAAATCATGAAATATGAATCATGAATTGAATCATGAATCATGAATCATTAATCATGAATCATGAATTGAATCATGTATTAAATCATGAATCATTTATCGAATCATGAATCATGAATCATAAATTTAATCATGAATTGAATCATGAATCATGATTTGAATCATGAATCATGGATTGAATCAAGAATTGAATCATGAATCATGAATCATGAATTGAATCATGAATCATGAATCATGAATTGAATCATAAATCATGATTTAAATCAGGAATCGAATCATGAATTGAATCATGAATCATGAATTGAATCATGAATCATTAATTGAATCATGAATTGAATCATGAATCATTAATTGAATCATGAATCATGAATTGAATCATGAATTATGAATCGAATCATGAATCATGAATCATGAATTGAATCAAAAATCATGAATTGAATCATGAATTGAATCATGAATCATTAATCGAATCTTGAATCATGAATTGAATCATGAATTGAATCATGAATTGAATCATGAATCATGAATCATGAATTAAATCATGAATCATGAATCATGAATAGAATCATGAATCATGAATCATGAATTGAGTCATGAATCATGATTTTAATCAGGAATCAAATCATGAATTGAATCATAAATCATGAATTGAATCATGAATCATAAGTCGAATCATGAATTGAATAATGAATCATGAATCATAAATCATGAATTGAAACATAAATCATGAAATATGAATCATGAATTGAATCATGAATCATGAATTGAATCATGAATCATGAATTGAATCATGAATCATGAATTGAAGCATGAATCATGAATCATGAATCGTATCATGAATCATGAATCACGAATAATAAATTTAATCATGAATCATGAATCATGAATGGAATCATGAAACAAGAAACATGAATTGCATCATGAATCATGAATCGAATCATGAATCATGAATCATGAATTGAATCATGAATCATGAATCATGAATCATTAATCATGAATTGAATCATGAATTGAATCATGAAACAAGAAATGTGAATTGCATCATGAATCATGAATCGAATCATGAATCATGAATCATGAATTGAATCATGAATCATGAATCATGAATCATGAATCATGAACTGAATCATGAATCATGAATCATGAATCATGAATCGAATAATGAATCAAGAATTGAATCATGAATTGAATCATAAATCATTAATCGAATCATGAATCAAGAATTGAATCATGAGTCATGAATTGAATCATGAATCATGAATCGAATCATGAATCATGAATCGAATCATGAATCATGAATCATGAATTGAAACATAAATCATGAAATATGAATCATGAATTGAATAATGAATCATGAATCATTAATCATGAATCATGAATTGAAATTATGAATTGAATCATGAATCATTAATCGATTCATGAATCATTAATTGAATCATGAATTGAATCATAAATCATAAATTGAATCATGAATTGAATCATGAATTGAATCATGAATCATGAATCATGATTTGAATCATGAATCATGAATTGAATCAAGAATTGAATCATGAATTGAATAATGAATCATGAATTGAATCATGAATCATGAATCATGAATCATGAAATGAATCATGAATCTTGAATCATGAATCATGAATCATGAATTGAATCATAAATTGAATCATGAATCATGAATCATGAATTGAATCATGAATCATAATTCATGAATCATGAATTGAATAATGAATCATGAATCATGAATTGAATCATGAATTGAATCATGAATTGAATCATAAATCATGAATCAAGAATTGAATCATAAATTGAATCATGAATCATGAATCGAATCATGAATCATGAATTGAATCATAAATCATGAATTATAAATCATGAATTGAATCATGAATCATGAATCATTAATCATGAATCATGACTTGAATCATGAATTGAATCATGAATTGAATCATGAATTGAATCATGAATTGAATCATGAATTGAATCATGAATCATGAATCATGAATTAAATCATGAATCATGAATCATGAATCATGAATTGAATCATGAATTATGAATCATGAATTGAATCATGAATCATGATTTTAATCAGGAATCGAATCATGGATTGAATCATAAATCATGAATCATGAATTGAATCATGAATCACAAATCATAAATTGAATCATGAATCATGAATTAAATCATGAATCATGAATCATAAATCGAATCATGAATTGAATCATGAATCATAAATCGAATCATGAATTGAATCATAAATCATGTATTGAATCATGAATCATAAATCGAATCATGAATTGAATCATGAATCATGAATTGAATCATGAATCACGAATCATAAATTGAATCATGAATCATGAATCATGAATTGATTCATGAATCATGAATTGAATCATAAATCATGAATTATAAATCATGAATTGAATCATGAATCATGAATTGAATCATAAATCATGAATTATGAATCATGAATTGAATCATGAATCATGAATCATGAATCATGAATTGAATCATGAATCATTAATTGAATTATGAATCATGAATCATGAATTGAATTATGAATCATGAATAATGAATTGAATCATGAATCATGAATCGAATCAAGAATCATGAATCATGAATTGAATCATAATTCATGAATCATGAATCATGAATTGAATCATGAATCATGAATTGAATAATGAATCATGAATCATGAATTGAATAATGAATCATGAATCGAATCATGAATCATGATTCATGAATCATGAATCATGTATCATGAATCATGAATTGAATCATGAATCATGAATCATGAATTGAATCATGAATCATGAATTGAATTATGAATTGAATCATAAATCATTAATCGAGTCATGAATCATGAATTGAATCATGAATTGAATCATGAATAATGAATTGAATCATGAATTGAATCATGAATTGAATCATGAATCATGAATCATAAATTGAATCATGAATCATGAATCATGAATCATTAATTGAATCATGAATCATGAAGTGAATCATGAATCATGATTTTAATCAGGATTCGAATCATGAATTGAATCATGAATCATGAATTGAATCATGAATCATTAATTAAATCATGAATCATGAATCATGAATCATGAATTGAATCATGAATCATAAATCGAATCATGAATTGAATCATGAATCATGAATCATGAATTGAATCATGAATTGAATCATAAATCAATAATCGAATCATGAATTATGAATTGAATCATGAATTGAATCATGAATTGAATCATGTATCATGAATCATGAATCATGAATTGAATCATGATCATGAATCATGAATCGAATCATGATCATGAATCATGAATCGAATCATGAATCATGAATTGAATCATGAATTGAATCATAAATCATTAATCGAATCATGAATCATGAATTGAATTATGAATCATGTATTGAATCATGAATTGAATCATGAATTGAATCATGAATCATGAAACATAATTCATAATTTGAATCATGAATCATGATTTTAATCATGAATTGAATCATAAATCATGAATCATGAATTGAATCATGAATCATGAATCATGAATTATGAATCATGAATTGAATCATAAATCATGAATTGAATCATGAATCATGAATTGAATCATGAATCATGAATCATGAATCATGAATCATGAATTGAATCATGAATTGAATCATGACTCATGAATCATGAATTGAATCATGAATCATGAATCATAAATTGAATCATGAATCATGAATCATGAATTAAATCATGAATTGAATCATGAATCATGAATCATCAATTGAATCATGAATCATGAATCATGAATTAAATCATGAATCATAAATCATAAATCGAATCATGAATCGAATCATGAATCATGAATCATGAATTGAATCATGAACCATGAATCATGAATTGAATTATGAATCATGAATCATGAATCGAATCATGAATCATGAATCATGAAATAAATCATTAATCATGATTTGAATCATGAATCATGTATTGAATCATGAATTGAATCATGAATTGAATCATGAATCATGAATCATGAATTGAATAATGTATCATGAATCATGAATTGAATCATGAATCATGAATCTTAAATCATGAATCATGAATCTTAAATCATGAATCATGAATCATGAATTGAATAATGAATCATGAATCATGAATTGAATCATGAATCATGAATTGAATAATGAATCATGAATTGAATCATGAATCATGAATCTAATCATGAATCATGAATCTAATCATGAATCATGAATCATGTATCATGAATTGAATCATGATCATGAATCATGAATCGAATAATGAATCATGAATTGAATCATTTATCATTAATCGAATCATGAATCATGAATTGAATCATGAATTGAATCATGAATCATGAATTGAATCATGAATTGAATCATGAATCATGAAACATGAATCATGATTTTAATCAGGAATTGAATCATGAATTGAATCATGAATCATGAATTCAATCATGAATCATGAATCATGAATCATGAATTGAATCATGAATCATGAATCAAAAATCGAATCATGAATTGAATCATGAATCATGAATCATGAATTGAATCATGAATCACGAATCATAAATTGAATCCTGAAACATGAATCATGAATTGAATCATGAATCATGAATCGAATCATGAATCATGAATCATATATTGAATCATGAATTAAATCATGAATCATGAATCATGAATTAAATCATGAATCATGAATCATGAATTGAATCATGAATCATGAATCATGAATTGAATCATGAATCATGATTTTAATCAGGAATCGAATCATGAATTGAATCATAAATCATGAATTAAATCATGAATCATAAATCGAATCATGAATTGAATCATGAATCATAAATCGAATCATGAATTGAATCATAAATCATGAATTGAATCATGAATCATAAATCGAATCATGAATTGAATCATGAATCATGAATTGAATCATGAATCACGAATCATAAATTGAATCATGAATCATGAATCATGAATTGAATCATGAATCATGAATTGAATCATAAATCATGAATTATGAATCATGAATTGAATCATGAATCATGAATCATGAATCATGAATCAAATCATGAATCATTAATTGAATCATGAATCATGAATCATGAATTGAATCATGAATCATGAATTGAATCATGAATGATGAATTGAATCATAAATCATGAATCATGAATTGAATCATAAATCATGAATCATGAATCATGAATTGAATCATGAATTGAATCATAAATCAATAATCGAATCATGAATCATGAATTGAATCATGAAATGAATCATAAATCATGAATTGAATCATGAATCATGAATTATGAATCATGAATTGAATCATGAATTGAATCATGAATCATGAATCATGAATTGAATCATGAATCATGAATCACGAATCATAAATTAAATCACGAATCATAAATCATGAATTGAATCATGAAAAATGAATCATGAAATGAATCATGAATCCTGAATCACGAATCATGAATTGAATCATGAATCATGAATTGAATCATAAATCATTAATTGAATCATGAATTGAATCATGAATTAAATCATGAATAATGAATTGATTCATGAATTAAATCATGAATTGAATCATGAATCATGAATTGAATCATGAATCATGAATCATGAATCTTGAATTAAATCATGAATCATGAATTATGAATCATAAATTGAATCATGAATCATGATTTTAATCAGGAATCGAATAATGAATTAAATCATAAATCATGAATTGAATCATGAAATCATTAATTGAATCATGAATCATGAATCATGAATTATGAATTGAATTATGAATCATGAATCATTAATTATGAATCATGAATTGAATCATGAATCATGAATTGAATCATGAATCATGAATTGAATCATGAATCATGAATCATGAATCATGAATTGAATCATGAATTGAATCATGAATCATGAATCGAATCATGAATCATGAATCATGAATTGAATCATGAATCGTGACTCATGAATCATGAATTGAATCATGAATCATGAATCATGATTCATGATTCGATTCATGATTCATGATTCGATTTATGATTTATGATTCATGATTTAAATTATGATTCATGATTCATGATTCAATTGATGATTCATGATTCAATTCATGATTCAATTCATGATTCATGATTCATGATTCAATTTATGATTCATGATTCAATTCATGATTCATGATTCATGATTCAATTCATGATTCAATTCATGATTCATGATTCATGATTCATGATTCATGATTCATGATTCAATTCATGATTAATGATTCAATTAATAATTCATGATTCATGATTCAATTCATGATTCATGATTCGATTTATGATTTATGATTCATGATTTAAATTATGATTCATGATTCATGATTCAATTGATGATTCATGATTCAATTCATTATTCAATTCATGATTCATGATTCATGATTCAATTTATGATTCTTGATTCAATTCATGATTCATGATTCATGATTCATGATTCAATTCATGATTAATGATTCAATTCATAATTCATGATTCATGATTCATGATTCAATTCATGATTAATGATTCAAATTATGATTCATGATTCGATTCATGATTCATGATTCATGATTCATGATTCTTGATTCATGATTCAATTCATGATTCATGATTCATGATTCAATAGATGATTCATGATTCGATTCATGATTCATGATTCAATTCATGATTCATGATTCATGATTCAATTCATGATTCATGATTCAAGATTCAATTTATGATTCAATTCATGATTCATGATTCAATTTATGATTCATGATTCATGATTCATGATTTATGATTCAATTCATGATTCATGCTTCAATTCATGATTAAATTCATGATTCATGATTCATGATTCAATTTATGATTCATAAATCATGATTTATGATTCAATTCAAGATTCATGATTCAATTCATCATTCGACTCATGAATCAATTCATGCTTCAATTCATGATTCATGATTCAATTCATGATTCAATTCATGATTCATGATTCATGATTCAATTCATGATTCATGATTCATGATTCAGTTTATGATTCGTGATTCATGAATCAATTCATGATTCATGATTCATGATTCAATTCATGATTCGATTTATGATTCATGATTCATGATTCAATTCATGAATCATGATTCAATTTATGATTCGTGATTCATGATTCAATTCATGATTCATGATTCATGATTCAATTCATGATTTGATTTATGATTCAATTCATGATTCATGATTTATGATTCAATTCATGATTCATGATTCAATTCATGATTCAATTCATGATTCAATTCATGATTCATGATTCAATTCATGATTCAATTAATGATTCATGTTTCGATTAATTATTCATGTTTCAATTCATGATTCAATTCATGATTTATGATTAATGATTCATGATTTATGATTCAATTCATGATTCATAATTCATGATTTATGATTCAATTCATGATTCATGATTCATGATTCAATTCATGATTCAATTCATGATTCATGATTCATGATTCAATTCATGATTCATAAATCATGATTCATGCTTCAAATCATGATTCATGATTCAATTCATGATTCGATTCATGATTCAATTCATGATTTGATACATGATTCATGATTCATGATTTGATTCATGATTCATGATTCAATTCATGATTCATGATTCAATTCATGATTCAAATCATGATTCATGATTAATGATTCATGATTCATGATTTAATTCATGATTCATAATTCATGATTTATGATTCAATTCATGATTCATGATTCATGATTCAATTCATGATTCGATTTATGATTCATGATTCATGATTCAATTCATGATTCATGATTCATGATTCATGATTCAATTCATGATTCATGATTCATGATTCAATTTATGATTCCTGATTCATGATTCAATTTATGATTTGTGATTCATGATTAAATTCATGATTCATGATTCAATTCATGATTCATGATTCAGTTCATGATTCATAATTCATGATTCATAATTCATGATTCATGATTCAATTCATGATTCATGATTCAAATTATGATTCATGATTCATGATTTATGATTCGATTCATGATTCATGATTCATGATTCAATTCATGATTCATGATTCATGATTTGATTCATGATTCATGATTCGATTTATGATTTATGATTCATTATTTAAATTATGATTCATGATTCATGATTCAATTGATGATTCATGATTCAATTCATGATTCAATTCATGATTCATGATTCATGATTCAATTTATGATTCATGATTCAATTCATGATTCATGATTCATGATTCAATTCATGATTCAATTCATGATTCATGATTCATGATTCATGATTCAATTCATGATTAATGATTCAATTAATAATTCATGATTCATGATTCAATTCATGATTCATGATTCGATTTATGATTTATGATTCATGATTTAAATTATGATTCATGATTCATGATTCAATTGATGATTCATGATTCAATTCATGATTCAATTCATGATTCATGATTCATGATTCAATTTATGATTCATGATTCAATTCATGATTCATGATTCAATTCATGATTCAATTCATGATTCATGATTCATGATTCATGATTCATGATTCAATTCATGATTAATGATTCAATTCATAATTCCTGATTCATGATTCATGATTCAATTCATGATTAATGATTCAAATTATGATTCATGATTCGATTCATGATTCATGATTCATGATTCATGATTCTTGATTCATGATTCAATTCATGATTCATAATTCATGATTCAATTCATGATTCATGATTCAATTCATGATTCATGATTCATGATTCAATAGATGATTCATGATTCGATTCATGATTCATGATTCAATTCATGATTCATGATTCATGATTCAATTCATGATTCATGATTCAAGATTCAATTTATGATTCAATTCATGATTCATGATTCAATTTATGATTCATGATTCATGATCCATGATTTATGATTCAATTCATGATTCATGCTTCAATTCATGATTAAATTCATGATTCATGATTCATGATTCAATTTATGATTCATAAATCATGATTTATGATTCAATTCAAGATTCATGATTCAATTCATCATTCGACACATGAATCAATTCATGCTTCAATTCATGATTCATGATTCAATTCATGATTCAATTCATGATTCATGATTCATGATGCAATTCATGATTCATGATTCATGATTCAGTTTATGATTCGTGATTCATGAATCAATTCATGATTCATGATTCAATTCATGATTCGATTTATGATTCATGATTCATGATTCAATTCATGAATCATGATTCAATTTATGATTCGTGATTCATGATTCAATTCATGATTCATGATTCATGATTCAATTCATGATTTGATTTATGATTCATGATTCGATTCCTGATTAAAATCTTGATTCATGATTCAATTCATGATTCATGATTCATGATTCAATTCATGATTCATGATTCATGATTCATGATTCAATTAATCATTCATGATTCATGATTCAATTCATGATTCATTATTCAATTCATGATTCAATTAATGATTTATGATTAAATTCATGATTCATGATTCAATTCATGATTCATGATTCAATTCATGATTCATGATTCATGATTGAATTCATGATTCATGATTCATGATTCGATTCATGATTCATGATTCAATTCATGATTCATGATTCATGATTCAATTCATGATTCATGATTCATGATTCAATTTATGATTCGTGATTCATAATTCATGATTCATGATTCAATTCATGATCCAATTCATTAATCATGATTCATGATTCATGATTCATGATTCAATTCATGATTCATGATTGAAATCATGATTCATGATTCAAATCATGATTCATGATTCAATTCATGATTCAATTCATGATTCATGATTCATGATTCATGATTCAATTCATGATTCGATTCATGATTCATGATTCATGATTCAATTCATGATGCATGATTCATGATTCAATTCATGATTCAATTCATGATTCATGATTCATGATTCAATTTATAATTCATGATTTATAATTCGATTGATGATTTATGATTCATGATTCAATTCATGATTCATGAAACATGATTCATGATTCAATTCATGATTCACGATTTATGATTTAATTCATGATTCATGATTCAATTCATGATTCAATTCATGATTCATGATTAATTATTCAATTTATGATTCATGATTCATGATTCATGATTCATGATTCATGATTCATGATTCAATTCATGATTCATAAATCATGATTCATGCTTCAAATCATGATTCATGATTCAATTCATGATTCGATTCATGATTCAATTCATGATTTGATTCATGATTCATGATTCATGATTTGATTCATGATTCATGATTCAATTCATGATTCATGATTCATGATTCAATTCATGATTCAAATCATGATTCATGATTAATGATTCATGATTCATGGCTTAATTCATGATTCATAATTTATGATTTATGATTTAATTCAAGATTCATGATTCGATTCATGATTCATGATTCAATTCATGATTCATGATTCATGATTCAATTCATGATTTGATTTATGATTCATGATTCATGATTCAATTTATAATTCATTATTCATGATTCATGATTCAATTCATGATTCGATTTATAATATATGATTCATGATTCAATTCATGATTCGATTTATGATTCATGATTCATGATTCAATTCATGATTCATGATTCATGATTCATGATTTAATTCATGATTTGATTCCTGATTAAAATCATGATTCATGATTCAATTCATGATTCATGATTCATCATTCAATTCATGATTCATGATTTATGATTCAATTCATGATTCATGATTCAATTCATGATTCAATTCATGATTCAATTCATGATTCATGATTCAATTCATGATTCAATTAATGATTCATGATTCGATTAATTATTCATGATTCAATTCATGATTCAATTCATGATTTATGATTAATGATTCATGATTCATGATTCAATTCATGATTCATAATTCATGATTTATGATACAATTCATGATTCATGATTCATGATTCAATTCATGATTCAATTCATGATTCATGATTCATGATTCAATTCATGATTCATAAATCATGATTCATGCTTCACATCATGATTCATGATTCAATTCATGATTCGATTCATGATTCAATTCATGATTTGATTCATGATTCGTGATTTGATTCATGATTCATGATTCAATTCACGATTCATGATTCAATTCATGATTCAAATCATGATTCATGATTAATGATTCATGATTTAATTCATGATTCATAAATTATGATTTATGATTCAATTCATGATTCATGATTCATGATTCAATTCATGATTCGATTTATGATTCATGATTCATGATTCAATTCATGATTCATGATTCATGATTCATGATTCAATTCATGATTCATGATTCATGATTCAATTTATGATTCCTGATTCATGATTCAATTTATGATTTGTGATTCATGATTCAATTCATGATTCATGATTCATGATTCAATTCATGATTCATGATTAAATTCATGATTCAATTCATGATTCATAATTCATGATTCATAATTCATGATTCATTATTCAATTCATGATTCATGATTCAATTCATGATTCATGATTCAATTCATGATTCATGATTCATGATTTATGATTCGATTCATGATTCATGATTCAATTCATGATTCATGATTCAATTCATGATTCATGATTCATGATTCAATTCATTATTCATGATTCATGATTCGATTCATGATTCATGATTCGATTTATGATTTATGATTCATGATTTAAATTATGATTCATGATTCATGATTCAATTGATGATTCATGATTCAATTCATGATTCAATTCATGATACATGATTCATGATTCAATTTATGATTCATGATTCAATTCATGATTCAATTCATGATTCATAATTCATGATTCATAATTCATGATTCATGATTCAATTCATGATTCATGATTCAATTCATGATTCATGATTCATGATTCATGATTCCTGATTCATGATTCAATTTATGATTTGTGATTCATGATTCAATTCATGATTCATGATTCGTGATTCAATTCAAGATTCATGATTCAATTCATGATTAAATTCATGATTCATAATTCATGATTCATAATTCATGATTCATGATTCAATTCATGATTCATGATTCAATTCATGATTCATGATTCAATTCATGATTCATGATTCAATTCATGATTCATGATTCATGATTCGATTCATGATTCATGATTCGATTTATGATTCATGATTCATGATTTAAATTATGATTCATGATTCATGATTCAATTGATGATTCATGATTCAATTCATGATTCAATTCATGATTCATGATTCATGATTCAATTTATGATTCATGATTCAATTCATGATTCATGATTCAATTCATGATTCAATTCATGATTCATGATTCATGATTCATGATTCATGATTCAATTCATGATTAATGATTCAATTAATAATTCATGATTCATGATTCAATTCATGATTCATGATTCGATTCATGATTCATGATTCATGATTCATGATTCTTGATTCATGATTCAATTCATGATTCATAAATCATGATTCATTTCATGATTCATGATTCATGATTCAATTCATGATTCATGATTCGATTTATGATTCATGATTCATGATTCAATTCATGATTCCTGATTCATGATTCATGATTCAATTCATGATTCATGATTCAAGATTCAATTTATGATTCAATTCATGATTCATGATTCAATTTATGATTCATGATTCATGATTCATGATTTATGATTCAATTCATGATTCATGCTTCAATTCATTAAATAAATTCATGATTCATGATTCAATTTATGATTCATAAATCATGATTCATGATTCAATTCAAGATTCATGATTCAATTCATCATTCGACTCATGAATCAATTCATGCTTCAATTCATGATTCATGATTCAATTCATGATTCATGATTCATGATTCAATTCATGATTCAATTCATGATTCATGATTCATGATTCATGATTTGATTCATGATTCATGATTCAATTCATGATACATGATTCATGATTCAATTCATGATACATGATTCAATTCATGATTCATGATTCAATTCATGATTCATGATTCATGATTCAGTTTATGATTCGTGATTCATGTATCAATTCATGATTCGATTTATGATTCATGATTCATGATTCAATTCATGAATCATGATTCAATTTATGATTCGTGATTCATGATTCAATTCATCATTCATGATTCATGATTCAATTCATGATTCGATTTATGATTCATGATTCATAAATCAATTCATGATTCATGATTCATGATTCAATTAATGATTCATGATTCAATTCATGATTCATGATTCAATTCATGATTCGATTCCTGATTAAAATCTTGATTCATGATTCAATTCATGATTCATGATTTATGATTCAATTCATGATTTATGATTCATGATTCATGATTCAATTAATGATTCATGATTCATGATTCAATTAATCATTCATGATTCATGATTCAATTCATGATTCAATTAATGATTTATGATTCAATTCATGATTCATGATTCAATTCATGATTCATGATTCAATTCATGATTCATGATTCAATTCATGATTTATGATTCATGATTCAATTCATGATTCATGATTCATGATTCGATTCATGATTCATGATTCAATTCATGATTCATGTATCATGATTCAATTCATGATTCATGATTCATGATTCAATTTATGATTCGTGATTCATAGTTCATGATTCATGATTCAATTCATGATTCAATTCATTAATCATGAATCATGATTCATGATTCATGATTCAATTTATGATTCATGATTCAAATCATGATCCATGATTCAATTCATGATTCATAATTCATGATTCATGATTCAATTCATGATTCATGATTCATGATTCATGATTCAATTCATGATTCGATTCATGATTCATGATTCATGATTCAATTCATGATTCATGTATCATGATTCAATTCATGATTCATGAAACATGATTCATGATTCAATTCATGATTCACGATTCATGATTCAATTCATGATTCATGATTAATTATTCAATTTATGATTCATGATTCATGATTCATGATTTATGATTCAATTCATGATTCATGATTCAATTCATGATTCAATGCATGATTCATGATTCATGATTCATGATTCAATTCATGATTCATAAATCATGATTCATGCTTCAAATCATGATTCATGATTCAATTCATGATTTGATTCATGATTCATGATTCATTATTTGATTCATGATTCATGATTCAATTCATGATTCAAATCATGATTCATGATTAATGATTCATGATTCATGGTTTAATTCATGATTCATAATTCATGATTCAATTCATGATTCGATTTATGATTCATGATTCATGATTCAATTTATAATTCATGATTCATGATTCATGATTCAATTCATGATTCGATTTATAATTCAAGATTCATGATTCGATTCATGATTCATGATTCAATTCATGATTCATGATTCATGATTCAATTCATGATTCGATTTATGATTCATGATTCATGATTCAATTTATAATTCATGATTCATGATTCATGAATCAATTCATGATTCGATTTATAATTCATGATTCATGATTCATGATTCAATTCATGATTCATGATTCAAATCATGATTCATGATTCAATTCATGATTCATAATTCATGATTCATGATTCAATTCATGATTCATGATTCATGATTCATGATTCAATTCATGATTCGATTCATGATTCATGATTCATGATTCAATTCATGATTCGATTTATAATTCATGATTCATGATTCAATTTATAATTTATGATTCATGATTCATGAATCAATTCATGATTCGATTTATAATTCATGATTCATGATTCATGATTCAATTCATGATTCATGATTCAAATCATGATTCATGATTCAATTCATGATTCATAATTCATGATTCATGATTCAATTCATGATTCATGATTCATGATTCATGATTCAATTCATGATTCGATTCATGTTTCATGATTCATGATTCAATTCATGATTCATGATTCATGATTCAATTCATGATTCAATTCATGATTCATGATTCATGATTCAATTCATGATTCATAAATCATGATTCATGCTTCAAATCATGATTCATGATTCAATTCATGATTTGATTCATGATTCATGATTCATTATTTGATTCATGATTCATGATTCAATTCATGATTCAAATCATTATTCATGATTAATGATTCATGATTCATGGTTTAATTCATGATTCATAATTCATGATTCAATTCATGATTCGATTTATGATTCATGATTCATGATTCAATTTATAATTCATGATTCATGATTCATGATTCAATTCATGATTCGATTTATATTTCAAGATTCATGATTCGATTCATGATTCATGATTCAATTCATGATTCATGATTCATGATTCAATTCATGATTCGATTTATGATTCATGATTCATGATTCAATTTATAATTCATGATTCATGATTCATGAATCAATTCATGATTCGATTTATAATTCATGATTCATGATTCATGATTCAATTCATGATTCATGATTCAAATCATGATTCATGATTCAATTCATGATTCATAATTCATGATTCATGATTCAATTCATGATTCATGATTCAATTCATGATTCGATTCATGATTCATGATTCATGATTCAATTCATGATTCATGATTCATGATTCAATTCATGATTCGATTTATAATTCATGATTCATGATTCAATTTATAATTCATGATTCATGATTCATGATTCAATTCATGATTCATGATTCAAATCATGATTCATGATTCGATTCATGATCCATGATTCATGATTCAATTCATGATTCATGATTCATGATTCAATTTATGATTCAATTCATGATTCATGATTCAATTTATAATTCATGATTCATAATGCGATTGATGATTCATGATTCATGATTGAATTCATGATTCATGAAACATGATTCATGATTCAATTCATGATTCACGATTCATGATTCAATTCATGATTCATGATTCAATTCATGATTCATGATTCAAGATTTAATTCATGATTCAATTCATGATTCATGATTAATTATTCAATTTATGATTCATGATTCATGATTCATGATTTATGATTCAATTCATGATTCATTATTCAATTCATGATTCAATTCATGATTCATGATTCATGATTCATGATTCAATTCATGATTCATAAATCATGATTCATGCTTCAAATCATGATTCATGATTCAATTCATGATTCGATTCATGATTCAATTCATGATTTGATTCATGATTCATGATTCATGGCTTAATTCATGATTCATAATTTATGATTTATGATTTAATTCAAGATTCATGATTCGATTCTTGATTCATGATTCAATTCATGATTCATGATTCATGATTCAATTCATGATTCGATTTATGATTCATGATTCATGATTCAATTTATAATTCATGATTCATGATTCATGATTCAATTCATGATTCGCTTTATAATTTATGATTCATGAATCATGAATCAATTCATAATTTGATTTTTGATTCATGATTTATGACTCAATTCATGATTCATGATTAATGATTCATGATTCAATTCATGATTCATGATTTAATTCATGATTTGATTCCTGATTAAAATCATGATTCATGATTCAATTCATGATTCATGATTCATGATTCAATTCATGATTCATGATTTATGATTCAATTCATGATTCATGATTCATGATTCAATTCATGATTCAATTCATGATTCATGATTCAATTCATGATTCAATTCATGATTCATGATTCGATTAATGATTCATGATTCAATTCATGATTCAATTCATAAATTATGATTAATGATTCATGATTCAAGATTCAATTCATGATTCATAATTCATGATTTATGATTCAATTCATGATTCATGATTCATGATTCAATTCATGATTCAATTCATGATTCATGATTCATGATTCAATTCATGATTCATAAATCATGATTCATGCTTCAAATCATGATTCATGATTCAATTCATGATTTGATTCATGATTCATGATTCATTATTTGATTCATGATTCATGATTCAATTCATGATTCAAATCATGATTCATGATTAATGATTCATGATTCATGGTTTAATTCATGATTCATAATTCATGAATCAATTCATGATTCGATTTATGATTCATGATTCATGATTCAATTTATAATTCATGATTCATGATTCATGATTCAATTCATGATTCGATTTATAATTCAAGATTCATGATTCGATTCATGATTCATGATTCAATTCATGATTCATGATTCATGATTCAATTCATGATTCGATTTATGATTCATGATTCATGATTCAATTTATAATTCATGATTCATGATTCATGATTCAATTCATGATTCGATTTATGATTCATGGTTCATGATTCATGATTCAATTCATGATTCATGATTCAAATCATGATTCATGATTCAATTCATGATTCATAATTCATGATTCATGATTCAATTCATGATTCGATTCATGATTCATGATTCATGATTCAATTCATGATTCATGATTCAATTCATGATTCAATTCATGATTCATGATTCATGATTCAATTTATAATTCATGATTCATAATGCGATTGATGATTCATAATTCATGATTGAATTCATGATTCATGAAACATGATTCATGATTCAATTCATGATTCACGATTCATGATTCAATTCATGATTCATGATTCAATTCATGATTCATGATTCAAGATTTAATTCATGATTCAATTCATGATTCATGATTAATTATTCAATTTATGATTCATGATTCATGATTCATGATTTATGATTCAATTCATGATTCATTATTCAATTCATGATTCAATTCATGATTCATGATTCATGATTCATGATTCATGATTCAATTCATGATTCATAAATCATGATTCATGCTTCAAATCATGATTCATGATTCAATTCATGATTCGATTCATGATTCAATTCATGATTTGATTCATGATTCATGATTTGATTCATGATTCATGATTCAATTCATGATTAATGATTCATGATTCATGGCTTAATTCATGATTCATAATTTATGATTTATGATTTAATTCAAGATTCATGATTCGATTCATGATTCATGATTCAATTCATGATTCATGATTCATGATTCAATTCATGATTCGATTTATGATTCATGATTCATGATTCAATTTATAATTCATGATTCATGATTCATGATTCAATTCATGATTCGATTTATGATTCATGATTCATGATTCAATTTATAATTCATGATTCATGATTCATGATTCAATTCATGATTCGCTTTATAATTTATGATTCATGATTCAATTCATGATTTGATTTATGATTCATGATTTATGATTCAATTCATGATTCATGATTCATAATTCATGATTCAATTCATGATTCATGATTCATAATTCATGATTTGATTCCTGATTAAAATCATGATTCATGATTCAATTCATGATTCATGATTCATGATTCAATTCATGATTCATGATTTATGATTCAATTCATGATTCATGATTCATGATTCAATTCATGATTCAATTCATGATTCAATTCATGATTCATGATTCAATTCATGATTCAATTAATGATTCATGATTCGATTAATGATTCATGATTCAATTCATGATTCAATTCATAAATTATGATTAATGATTCATGATTCAAGATTCAATTCATGATTCATAATTCATGATTTATGATTCAATTCATGATTCATGATTCATGATTCAATTCATGATTCAATTCATGATTCATGATTCAATTCATGATTCATAAATCATGATTCATGCTTCAAATCATGATTCATGATTCAATTCATGATTTGATTCATGATTCATGATTCATTATTTGATTCATGATTCATGATTCAATTCATGATTCAAATCATGATTCATGATTAATGATTCATGATTCATGGTTTAATTCATGATTCCTAATTCATGATTCAATTCATGATTCGATTTATGATTCATGATTCATGATTCAATTTATAATTCATGATTCATGATTCATGATTCAATTCATGATTCGATTTATAATTCAAGATTCATGATTCGATTCATGATTCATGATTCAATTCATGATTCATGATTCATGATTCAATTCATGATTCGATTTATGATTCATGATTCAATTTATAATTCATGATTCATGATTCATGAATCAATTCATGATTCGATTTATAATTCATGATTCATGATTTATGATTCAATTCATGATTCATGATTCAAATCATGATTCATGATTCAATTCATGATTCATAATTCATGATTCATGATTCAATTCATGATTCATGATTCATGATTCATGATTCAATTCATGATTCATGATTCATGATTCAATTCATGATTCATGATTCATGATTCAATTCATGATTCAATTCATGATTCATGATTCATGATTCAATTTATAATTCATGATTCATAATGCAATTGATGATTCATGATTCATGATTCAATTCATGATTCATGAAACATGATTCATGATTCAATTCATGATTCACGATTCATGATTCAATTCATGATTCATGATTCAATTCATGATTCATGATTCAAGATTTAATTAATGATTCAATTCATGATTCATGATTAATTATTCAATTTATGATTCATGATAAATGATTCATGATTTATAATTCAATTCATGATTCATTATTCAATTCATGATTCAATTCATGATTCATGATTAATTATTCAATTTATGATTCATGATAAATGATTCATGATTCATGATTCAATTCATGATTCATAAATCATGATTCATGCTTCAAATCATGATTCATGATTCAATTCATGATTCATGATTCAATTCATGATTCATAAATCATGATTCATGCTTCAAATCATGATTCATGATTCAATTCATGATTCGATTCATGATTCAATTCATGATTTGATTCATGATTCATGATTCAATTCATGATTCATTATTCAATTCATGATTCAATTCATGATTCATGATTCAATTCATGATTCATGATTCAAGATTTAATTCATGATTCAATTCATGATTCATGATTAATTATTCAATTTATGATTCATGATAAATGATTCATGATTCATGATTCAATTCATGATTCATAAATCATGATTCATGCTTCAAATCATGATTCATGATTCAATTCATGATTCGATTCATGATTCAATTCATGATTTGATTCATGATTCATGATTCATGATTTGATTCATGATTCATGATTCAATTCATGATTAATGATTCATGATTCATGGCTTAATTCATGATTCATAATTTATGATTTATGATTTAATTCAAGATTCATGATTCGATTCATGATTCATGATTCAATTCATGATTCATGATTCATGATTCAATTCATGATTCGATTTATGATTCATGATTCATGATTCAATTTATAATTCATGATTCATGATTCATGATTCAATTCATGATTCATGATTCATGATTCATGATTCAATTCATGATTCATGATTTAATTCATGATTTGATTCCTGATTAAAATCATGATTCATGATTCAATTCATGATTCATGATTCATGATTCAATTCATGATTCATGATTTATGATTCAATTCATGATTCATGATTCATGATTCAATTCATGATTCAATACATGATTCAATTCATGATTCATGATTCAATTCATGATTCAATTAATGATTCATGATTCGATTAATGATTCATGATTCAATTCATTATTCAATTCATAAATTATGATTAATGATTCATGATTCAAGATTCAATTCATGATTCATAATTCATGATTTATGATTCAATTCATGATTCATGATTCATGATTCAATTCATGATTCAATTCATGATTCATGATTCATGATTCAATTCATGATTCATAAATCATGATTCATGCTTCAAATCATGATTCATGATTCAATTCATGATTTGATTCATGATTCATGATTCATTATTTGATTCATGATTCATGATTCAATTCATGATTCAAATCATGATTCATGATTAATGATTCATGATTCATGGTTTAATTCATGATTCATAATTCATGATTCAATTCATGATTCGATTTATGATTCATGATTTATGATTCAATTTATAATTCATGATTCATGATTCATGATTCAATTCATGATTCGATTTATAATTCAAGATTCATGATTCGATTCATGATTCATGATTCAATTCATGATTCATGATTCATGATTCAATTCATGATTCGATTTATGATTCATGATTCATGATTCAATTTATAATTCATGATTCATGATTCATGAATCAATTCATGATTCGATTTATAATTCATGATTCATGATTCATGATTCAATTCATGATTCATGATTCAAATCATGATTCATGATTCAATTCATGATTCATAATTCATGATTCATGATTCAATTCATGATTCATGATTCATGATTCATGATTCATGATTCATGATTCAATTCATGATTCGATTCATGATTCATGATTCATGATTCAATTCATGATTCTTGATTCATGATTCAATTCATGATTCGATTTATAATTCATGATTCATGATTCAATTTATAATTCATGATTCATGATTCATGAATCAATTCATGATTCGATTTATAATTCATGATTCATGATTCATGATTCAATTCATGATTCATGATTCAAATCATGATTCATGATTCAATTCATGATTCATAATTCATGATTCATGATTCAATTCATGATTCATGATTCATGATTCAATTCATGATTCGATTCATGATTCATGATTCATGATTCAATTCATGATTCATGATTCATGATTCAATTCATGATTCAATTCATGATTCATGATTCATGATTCAATTCATGATTCATAAATCATGATTCATGCTTCAAATCATGATTCATGATTCAATTCATGATTTGATTCATGATTCATGATTCATTATTTGATTCATGATTCATGATTCAATTCATGATTCAAATCATTATTCATGATTAATGATTCATGATTCATGGTTTAATTCATGATTCATAATTTATGATTCAATTCATGATTCGATTTATGATTCATGATTCATGATTCAATTTATAATTCATGATTCATGATTCATGATTCAATTCATGATTCGATTTATATTTCAAGATTCATGATTCGATTCATGATTCATGATTCAATTCATGATTCATGATTCATGATTCAATTCATGATTCGATTTATGATTCATGATTCATGATTCAATTTATAATTCATGATTCATGATTCATGAATCAATTCATGATTCGATTTATAATTCATGATTCATGATTCATGATTCAATTCATGATTCATGATTCAAATCATGATTCATGATTCAATTCATGATTCATAATTCATGATTCATGATTCAATTCATGATTCATGATTCATGATTCATGATTCAATTCATGATTCGATTCATGATTCATGATTCATGATTCAATTCATGATTCATGATTCATGATTCAATTCATGATTCGATTTATAATTCATGATTCATGATTCAATTTATGATTCATGATTCATGAATCAATTCATGATTCGATTTATAATTCATGATTCATGATTCATGATTCAATTCATGATTCATGATTCAAATCATGATTCATGATTCAATTCATGATTCATAATTCATGATTCATGATTCAATTCATGATTCATGATTCAATTCATGATTCGATTCATTATTCATGATTCATGATTCAATTCATGATTCATGATTCATGATTCAATTCATGATTCAATTCATGATTCATGATTCAATTTATAATTCATGATTCATAATGCGATTGATGATTCATGATTCATGATTGAATTCATGATTCATGAAACATGATTCATGATTCAATTCATGATTCACGATTCATGATTCAATTCATGATTCATGATTCAATTCATGATTCATGATTCAAGATTTAATTCATGATTCAATTCATGATTCATGATTAATTATTCAATTTATGATTCATGATTCATGATTCATGATTTATGATTCAATTCATGATTCATTATTCAATTCATGATTCAATTCATGATTCATGATTCATGATTCATGATTCATGATTCAATTCATGATTCATAAATCATGATTCATGCTTCAAATCATGATTCATGATTCAATTCATGATTCGATTCATGATTCAATTCATGGTTTGATTCATGATTCATGATTTGATTCATGATTCATGATTCAATTCATGATTAATGATTCATGATTCATGGCTTAATTCATGATTCATAATTTATGATTTATGATTTAATTCAAGATTCATGATTCGATTCATGATTCATGATTCAATTCATGATTCATGATTCATGTTTCAATTCATGATTCGATTTATGATTCATGATTCATGATTCAATTTATAATTCATGATTCATGATTCATGATTCAATTCATGATTCGCTTTATAATTTATGATTCATGATTCATGAATCAATTCATAATTTGATTTTTGATTCATGATTTATGACTCAATTCATGATTCATGATTAATGATTCATGATTCAATTCATGATTCATGATTTAATTCATGATTTGATTCCTGATTAAAATCATGATTCATGATTCAATTCATGATTCATGATTCATGATTCAATTCATGATTCATGATTCATGATTCAATTCATGATTCATGATTCATGATTCAATTCATGATTAATGATTCATGATTCATGGCTTAATTCATGATTCATAATTTATGATTTATGATTTAATTCAAGATTCATGATTCGATTCATGATTCATGATTCAATTCATGATTCATGATTCATGATTCAATTCATGATTCGATTTATGATTCATGATTCATGATTCAATTTATAATTCATGATTCATGATTCATGATTCAATTCATGATTCATGATTCATGATTCATGATTCAATTCATGATTCATGATTTAATTCATGATTTGATTCCTGATTAAAATCATGATTCATGATTCAATTCATGATTCATGATTCATGATTCAATTCATGATTCATGATTTATGATTCAATTCATGATTCATGATTCATGATTCAATTCATGATTCAATACATGATTCAATTCATGATTCATGATTCAATTCATGATTCAATTAATGATTCATGATTCGATTAATGATTCATGATTCAATTCATTATTCAATTCATAAATTATGATTAATGATTCATGATTCAAGATTCAATTCATGATTCATAATTCATGATTTATGATTCAATTCATGATTCATGATTCATGATTCAATTCATGATTCAATTCATGATTCATGATTCATGATTCAATTCATGATTCATAAATCATGATTCATGCTTCAAATCATGATTCATGATTCAATTCATGATTTGATTCATGATTCATGATTCATTATTTGATTCATGATTCATGATTCAATTCATGATTCAAATCATGATTCATGATTAATGATTCATGATTCATGGTTTAATTCATGATTCATAATTCATGATTCAATTCATGATTCGATTTATGATTCATGATTCATGATTCAATTTATAATTCATGATTCATGATTCATGATTCAATTCATGATTCGATTTATAATTCAAGATTCATGATTCGATTCATGATTCATGATTCAATTCATGATTCATGATTCATGATTCAATTCATGATTCGATTTATGATTCATGATTCATGATTCAATTTATAATTCATGATTCATGATTCATGAATCAATTCATGATTCGATTTATAATTCATGATTCATGATTCATGATTCAATTCATGATTCATGATTTAAATTATGATTCATGATTCAATTCATGATTCATCATTTAATTCATGATTCATGATTCATGATTCATGATTAATCTTTCAATTCATGATTCATGATTCAAATCATGATTCATTTCATGATTCAAATCATGATTCATTTCATGATTCAAATCATGATTCATTTCATAATTCAATTCATGATTCAATTCATGATTCATGATTTGATTCATGATTCATGATTCATGATTCAATTCATGATTCATGATTCATGATTTGATTCATGATTCATGATTCAATTCATGATTCATGAATTATATTTCAATTCATGATTCATGATTCATGATTTGATTTATGATTCATGATTCATGATTCAATTCATGATTCATGATTCATGATTCGAATCATGATTCATGATTCATGATTCGATTCATGATTAATGATTCCATTTATGACTCAATTCATGATTAATGATTCATGATTCATGATTCAATTCATTATTCATGATTCAATTCATTATTCATGATTCGATTCATGATTCATGATTCGATTCAAGATTCAATTCATGATTCATAATTCGATTTATGATTCATGATTTGATTCATGATTCAATTCACTATTCATGATTCATGATTCAATACATGATTCATGATTCATGATTCAATTCATGATTCATGATTCATTTCATGATTCATGATTCAATTCATGATTCATGATTCATGATTCATCATTCGATTCATGATTCAATTCATGATACATGATTTGATTCATGATTAAATTCATGATTTAATTCATAATTCATGATTAAATTCATGATTCATGATTCATATTTTGATTGATGATTTATGATTCAATCCATGATTCATGAATCAATTTATGATTCATGATTCATGATTTGATTCATGATTCATTATTCAATTCATGATTCATGATTCATGATTCGATTCATGATTCAATTCATGATTCATGATTTGATTCATGATTCAATTCATGATTCATGATTCGATTTATGATTCATGATTCATGATTTAATTCATGATTCATGATTAATGATTCAATTCATGATTCAATTCATGATTCATGATTCATGATTCATTTCATGATTCATGATTCAATTTATGATTCATGATTCATGATTCATGATTCGATTCATGATTCAATTCATGATACATGATTCGATTCATGATTCATGATTAAATTCATGATTTAATTTATAATTCATGATTCAATTCATGATTCATGATTCATGATTTGATTCATGATTCATGAATCATGATTCGATTCATGATTAATGATTCGATTCATGATTCGTGATTCGATTCATGATTCGTGATTCGATTCATGATTCAATTCATGATTCATGATTCAATTCATGATTCATGATTCGATTCAATTCATGATTCAATTCATGATTCATGATTCGATTCATGATTCATGATTCATGATTTAATTCATGATTCAATTCATGATTCATGATTCGATTCATGATTCATGATTCAATTCATGATTTATGATTCAATTCATGATTCATGATTCAATTCATGATTCATAATTCATGATTCATGATATAATTCATGATTCATGATATAATTCATGATTCATGATTCAATTCATGATTCATCATTCAATTCATGATTCATGATTCGAATTCATGATATAATTCATGATTCATGATTTAAATTATGATTCATGATTCAATTCATGATTCATCATTCAATTCATGATTCATGATTCATGATTCATGATTCATGATTCAATTCATGATTCATCATTCAATTCATGATTCATGATTCAAATCATGATTCATTTCATGATTCAAATCATGATTCATTTCATGATTCAATTCATGATTCAATTCATGATTCATGATTTAATTCATGATTCATGATTCAATTCATGATTCATGATTGATGATTTGATTCATGATTCATGATTCAATTCATGATTCATGAATTATATTTCAATTCATGATTCATGATTCATGATTTGATTTATGTTTCATGATTCATGATTCAATTCATGATTCATGATTCATGATTCGAATCATGATTCATGATTCATGATTCGATTCATGATTAATGATTCCATTTATGACTCAATTCATGATTAATGATTCATGATTCATGATTCAATTCATTATTCATGATTCAATTCATTATTCATGATTCGATTCATGATTCATGATTCGATTCAAGATTCAATTCATGATTCATAATTCGATTTATGATTCATGATTCAATTCACTATTCATGATTCATGATTCAATACATGATTCATGATTCATGATTCAATTCATGATTCATGATTCATTTCATGATTCATGATTCAATTCATGATTCATGATTCATGATTCATCATTGGATTCATGATTCAATTCATGATACATGATTCGATTCATGATTCAATTCATGATTTAATTCATAATTCATGATTAAATTCATGATTCATGATTCATGATTTGATTGATGATTTATGATTCAATCCATGATTCATGATTCAATTTATGATTCATGATTCATGATTTGATTCATGATTCATTATTCAATTCATGATTCGTGATTCGATTCATGATTCAATTCATGATTCGTGATTTGATTCATGATTCAATTCATGATTCATGATTTGATTTATGATTCATGATTCATGATTCATTTCATGATTCATGATTCAATTTATGATTCATGATTCATGATTCATGATTCGATTCATGATTCATGATTAAATTCATTATTTAATTTATAAATCATGATTAAATTCATGATTCATGATTAAATTCATGATTCCTGATCATGATTTGATTCATGATTCATGAATCTTGATTCGATTCATGATTAATGATTCGATTCATGATTCGTGATTCGATTCATGATTCGTGATTCGATTCATTATTCAATTTATGATTCATGATTCAATTCATGATTCATGATTCAATTCATGATTCATGATTCGATTCAATTCATGATTCAATTCATGATTCATGATTCAATTCATGATTCATGATTCATGATTTAATTCATGATTCAATTCATGATTCATGATTCAAGATTCAATTCATGTTTCATGATTTTTCATTCGATTCATGATTCAATTCATTATTCATGATTTGATTCATGATTCATGATTTATGATTCGATTCATGATTCATGATTCATGATTTATGATTCGATTCATGATTCATGATTCATTTCATGATTCATGATACAATTCATGATTTATGATTCATGATTCAATTCATGATTTATGATTCAATTCATGATTCATGATTCAATTCATGATTCATAATTCATGATTCATGATATAATTTATGATTCATGATTTAAATTATGATTCATGATTCAATTCATGATTCATCATTCAATTCATGATTCATGATTCGAATTCATGATATAATTCATGATTCATGATTTAAATTATGATTCATGATTCAATTCATGATTCATCATTCAATTCATGATTCATGATTCAAATCATGATTAATTTCATGATTCAAATCATGATCATTTCATGATTCAATTCATGATTCAATTCATGATTCATGATTTAATTCATGATTCATGATTCATGATTCAATTCATGATTCATGATTCATGATTTGATTCATGATTCATGATTCGATTCAAGATTCAATTCATGATTCATAATTCGATTAATGATGCATGATTTGATTCATGATTCAATTCACTATTCATGATTCATGATTCAATACATGATTCATGATTCAATTCATGATTCATGATTCATTTCATGATTCATGATTCAATTCATGATTCATGATTCATGATTGATCATTCGATTCATGATTCAATTCATGATACATGATTCGATTCATGATTCCATTCATGATTTAATTCATAATTCATGATTAAATTCATGATTCATGATTCATATTTTGATTGATGATTTATGATTCAATCCATGATTCATGATTCAATTTATGATTCATGATTCATGATTCATGATTTGATTCATGATTCATTATTCAATTCATGATTCATGATTCGTGATTCGATTCATGATTCAATTCATGATTCATGATTCATGATTTGATTCATGATTCAATTCATGATTCATGATTCGATTTATGATTCATGATTCATGATTTAATTCATGATTCATGATTCAATTCATGATTCAATTCATGATTCGATTTATGATTCATTTCATGATTCATGATTCAATTTATGATTCATGATTCATGATTCATGATTCAATTCATGATTCAATTCATGATACATGATTTGATTCATGATTCATGATTAAATTCATAATTTAATTTATAATTCATGATTCAATTCATGATTCATGATTCATGATTTGATTCATGATTCATGAATCATTATTCAATTCATGATTAATGATTCGATTCATGATTCGTGATTCGATTCATGATTCGTGATTCAATTCATGATTCAATTCATGATTCATGATTCAATTCATGATTCATGATTCAATTCATGATTCATGATTCGATTCAATTCATGATTCAATTCATGATTCATGATTCAATTCATGATTCATGATTCATGATTTAATTCATGATTCAATTCATGATTCATGATTCGATTCATGATTCAAGATTCAATTCATGTTTCATGATTTTTGATTCGATTCATGATTCAATTCATGATTCATGATTTATGATTCGATTAATGATTCATGATTCATTTCATGATTCATGATACAATTCATGATTTATGATTCAATTCATGATTCATGATTCAATTCATGATTCATAATTCATGATTCATGATATAATTCATGATTCATGATTTGAAATATGATTCATGATTCAATTCATGATTCATCATTTAATTCATGTTTCATGATTCGAATTCATGATATAATTCATGATTCATGATTTAAATTATAATTCATGATTCAATTCATGATTCATCATTCAATTCATGATTCATCATTCATGATTAATGATTCATGATTCAATTCATGATTCATCATTCAATTCATGATTCATGATTCAAATCATGATTCATTTCATGATTCAAATCATGATTCATTTCATGATTCAATTCATGATTCAATTCATGATTCATGATTTAATTCATGATTCATGATTCATGATTCAATTCATAATTCATGATTGATGATTTGATTCATGATTCATGATTCAATTCATGATTCATGATTCATGATTCGAATCATGATTCATGATTCATGATTCGATTCATGATTAATGATTCCATTTATGACTCAATTCATGATTAATGATTCATGATTCATGATTCAATTCATTATTCATGATTCAATTCATTATTCATGATTTGATTCATGATTCATGATTTGATTCAAGATTCAATTCATGATTCATA
>NW_027448231.1:0-61262 GCF_038048845.1 Mixophyes fleayi
TAATTGAATCATGAATCATGAATCATGAATTGAATCATGAATCATAAATCATGAAACAAATCATGAATCATGAATCATGAATTGAATCATGAATCATGAATTATGAATCATGAATTGAATTATGAATCATGAATTGAATCATGAATCATAAATCATGAATCATGAATTGAATCATGAATCATGAATCATGAATCATGAATTGAATCATGAATCATGAATCATGAATCATGAATTGAATCATGAATCATCAATCGAATCATGAATCATGAATCAAGAATCATGAATCGAATCATGAATCAAGAATCAAGAATCGAATCATGAATTAAGAATCATGAATCGAATCATAAATCATGAATTGAATCATGAATCATGAATTGAATCATGAATCATAAATCATGAAACGAATCATGAATCATGAATCATGAATTGAATCATGAATCATGAATCATGAATTGAATTATGAATCATGAATTGAATCATGAATCATAAATCATGAATCATGAATTGAATCATGAATCATAATTCATAAATCGAATCATGAATCATGAATTGAATCAGGATTCGAATCATGAATTGAATCAGAATTCGAATCATGAATTGAATCATGAATCATGAACCAAATGATGAATCATGAATTATGAATCATGAATTGAATCATGAATTGAATCAAGAATCATGAATCATGAATTATGAATCATGAATTGAATCATGAATCATGAATCATGAATTATGAATCATGAATTGAATCATGAATCATGAATTGAATCAAGAATCATGAATAATAAATTGAATCATGAATTGAATCATGAATCATGAATCGAATCATGAATTATGAATCATGAATTGAATCATCAATCATGAATCATGAATTGAATCATGAATCATGAATTATGAATCGAATCATGAATCATGAATCAAGTATCATGAATCGAATTATGAATCATGAATTGAATCATAAATCATGAATCATGAACCGAATCATGAATCATGAATTATGAATCATGAATTTAATCATAAATCATGAATTGAATCAAGAATCATGAATCATGAATTATGAATCATGATTTGAATCATGAATCATGAATCATGAATTATGAATCATGAATCATGAATCATAAATCATGAATTATGAATCATGAATTGAATCATGAATCATGAATTGAATCATGAATCATGAATTGAATCAAGAATCATAAATCATGAATCATGAATCATGAATTGAATCATGAATCATAAATCATGAATTATGAATCATGAATTGAATCATGAATCATAAATCATGAATTATGAATCATGAATTGAATCATGAATCATGAATCGAATCATGAATTGAATCATGAATCATGAATCATGAATTGAATCATGAATCGAATCATGAATCATGAATCATGAATTGAATCATGAATCATGAATCATGAATTGAATCATGAATCATAATTCATAAATCGAATCATGAATCATGAATTGAATCAGGATTCGAATCATGAATTGAATCAGAATTCGAATCATGAATTGAATCATGAATCATGAACCAAATGATGAATCATGAATTATGAATCATGAATTGAATCATGAATTGAATCAAGAATCATGAATCATGAATTATGAATCATGAATTGAATCATGAATCATGAATCATGAATTATGAATCATGAATTGAATCATGAATCATGAATTGAATCAAGAATCATGAATAATAAATTGAATCATGAATTGAATCATGAATCATGAATCGAATCATGAATTATGAATCATGAATTGAATCATCAATCATGAATCATGAATTGAATCATGAATCATGAATTATGAATCGAATCATGAATCATGAATCAAGTATCATGAATCGAATTATGAATCATGAATTGAATCATAAATCATGAATCATGAACCGAATCATGAATCATGAATTATGAATCATGAATTTAATCATAAATCATGAATTGAATCAAGAATCATGAATCATGAATTATGAATCATGATTTGAATCATGAATCATGAATTATGAATCATGAATCATGAATCATAAATCATGAATTATGAATCATGAATTGAATTGAATCATGAATCATGAATTGAATCAAGAATCATAAATCATGAATCATGAATCATGAATTGAATCATGAATCATAAATCATGAATTATGAATCATGAATTGAATCATGAATCATAAATCATGAATTATGAATCATGAATTGAATCATGAATCATGAATCGAATCATGAATTGAATCATGAATCATGAATCATGAATTGAATCATGAATCGAATCATGAATCATGAATCATGAATTGAATCATGAATCATGAATCATGAATTGAATCATGAATCATGAATCATTAATCGAATCATGAATCATGAATCAAGAATCATGAATCGAATCATGAATCATGAATTAAGAATCATGAATCGAATCATAAATCATGAATTGAATCATGAATCATGAATCATGAATCATGAATCGAATCATGAATCATGAATCATGAATTAAATCATGAATCGAATCATGAATCATGAATTGAATCATGAATCGAATCATGAATTATGAATCATGAATCATGAATCATGAATTGAATCATGAATCATAAATTATGAATCGAATCATGAATCAAGTATCATGAATCGAATTATGAATCATGAATTGAATCATGAATCATGAATCATGAATCATGAATTGAATCATGAATCATGAATTGAATCATGAATCATTAATCATGAATTGAATCATAAATCATAAATCATAAATCATTAATTGAATCATGAATTATGAATCATGAATTGAATCATGAATCATGAATTGAATCAAGAATCATGAATCATGAATAATGAATTGAATCATGAATCATGAATCATGAATTAAATCATGAATCATTAATCGAATCATGAATTATGAATCATGAATTGAATCATGAATCATGAATCATGAATCATGAATTGAATCATGAATCATGAATTATGAATTGAATCATGAATCAAGTATCATGAATCGAATTATGAATCATGAATTGAATCATGAATCATGAATCAAATCATGAATCATGAATCAAATCATGAATCAAGAATCATGAATTTAATCATGAATCGAATCGAATCATGAATCATGAATCAAATCATGAATCAAGAATCATGAATTTAATCATGAATCGAATCGAATCATGAATCATGAATAAAGAATCATGAATTGAATCATGAATCATGAATTGAATCATGAATCATGAATTGAACCATGAATCATGAATCATGAATTGAACCATGAATCGTGAATCATGAATTGAATCATGAATCATAAATCATGAATCGAATCATGAATCATGAATCAAGAATCATGAATCAAGAATCATGAATCGAATCATGAATCATGAAATGAATCATGAATCATGAATCATGAATCATTAATTGAAACATGAATCATGAATCATTAATTGAATCATGAATCATGATTCATGAATTGAATCATGAATTGAAACATGAATCATGACTTGAATCATGAATCGAATCATGAATCATGAATTGAATCATTAATTGAATCATGAATTATGAATCATGAATTGAATCATGAATCATGAATTGAATCAAGAATCATGAATAATGAATTGAATCATGAATCATGAATCGAATCATGAATTATGAATCATGAATTGAATCATGAATCATGAATCATGAATCATGAATTGAATCATGAATCATGAATCATGAATTGAATCATGAATCATGAATTGAATCATGAATTGACTCATGAATTATGAATTGAATCATGAATCATGAATCATGAATTGAATCATGAATCGAATCATAAATCATGAATCGAATCATGAATCATGAATCAATCGAATCATGAATCATGAATCAAGAATCATGAATCGAATCATGAATCATAAATCATGAATCATGAATTGAATCATGAATCATAATTCATAAATTGAATCATGAATCGAATCAGGATTCGAATCATGAATTGAATCAGAATTCGAATCATGAATTGAATCATGAATCATGAACCAAATGATGAATCATGAATTATGAATCATGAATTGAATCATGAATTGAATCAAGAATCATGAATCATGAATTATGAATCATGAATTGAATCATGAATCATGAATTGAATCAAGAATCATGAATCATGAATAATAAATTGAATCATGAATTGAATCATGAATCATGAATCGAATCATAAATTATGAATCATGAATTGAATCATCAATCATGAATCATGAATTGAATCATGAATCATGAATTATGAATCGAATCATGAATCATGAATCAAGTATCATGAATCGAATTATGAATCATGAATTGAATCATGAATCATGAATCATGAATTGAATCATGAATCATGAATTGAATCATGAATCATGAACCGAATCATGAATCATGAATCATGAATTTAATCATAAATCATGAATTGAATCAAGAATCATGAATTATGAATCATGATTTGAATCATGAATCATGAATTATGAATCATGAATCATGAATTATGAATCATAAATCATGAATTATGTATCATGAATTGAATCATGAATCATGAATTGAATCAAGAATCATAAATCATGAATCATGAATCATGAATTGAATCATGAATCATAAATCATGAATTATGAATCATGAATTTAATCATGAATCATGAATCGAATCATAAATCATGAAACATGAAACATGAATTAAATAATGAATCATGAATCATGAATTGAATCATGAATCATGAATTGAATCATGAATCATGAATCATGAATTGAATCATGAATCATGAATCGAATCATGAATCATGAATCATGAATTAAATCATGAATCGAATCATGAATCATGAATTGAATCATGAATCGAATCATGAATTATGAATCATGAATCATGAATCATGAATTGAATCATGAATCATAAATTATGAATCGAATCATGAATCAAGTATCATGAATCGAATTATGAATCATGAATTGAATCATGAATCATGAATCATGAATTGAATCATGAATCATGAATCAAATCATGAATCGAATCATGAATCATGAATTGAATCATGAATTATTAATCATGAATTGAATCATAAATCATAAATCATTAATTGAATCATGAATCATGAATAATGAATTGAATCATGAATCATGAATCATGAATTGAATCATGAATCATTAATCGAATCATGAATTATGAATCATGAATTGAATCATGAATCATGAATCATGAATCATGAATTGAATCATGAATCATGAATTATGAATTGAATCATGAATCAAGTATCATGAATCGAATTATGAATCATGAATTAAATCATGAATCATGAATCAAATCATGAATCATGAATCAAATCATGAATCATGAATCAAGAATCATGAATTTAATCATGAATCGAATCGAATCATGAATCATGAATAAAGAATCATGAATTGAATCATGAATCATGAATTGAATCATGAATCATGAATTGAACCATGAATCATGAATCATGAATCATGAATTGAATCATGAATCATGAATTGAACCATGAATCATGAATCATGAATCATGAATTGAATCATGAATCATAAATCATGAATCGAATCATGAATCATGAATCAAGAATCATGAATCGAATCATGAATCATGAATTGAATCATGAATCATCAATCATGAAATGAATCATGAATCATGAATCATTAATTGAATCATGAATCATGAATCATTAATTGAATCATGAATCATGATTCATGAATTGAATCATGAATTGAAACATGAATCATGACTTGAATCATGAATCATGAATCGAATCATGAATCATGAATTGAATCATTAATTGAATCATGAATTATGAATCATGAATTGAATCATGAATCATGAATTGAATCAAGAATCATTAATAATGAATTGAATCATGAATCATGAATCTTGAATTGAATCATGAATCATGAATCGAATCATGAATTATGAATCATGAATTGAATCATGAATCATGAATCATGAATCATGAATCATGAATCTTGAATTGAATCATGAATCATGAATCGAATCATGAATTATGAATCATGAATTGAATCATGAATCATGAATCATGAATCATGAATTGAATCATGAATTATTAATCATGAATTGAATCATAAATCATAAATCATTAATTGAATCATGAATCATGAATAATGAATTGAATCATGAATCATGAATCATGAATTGAATCATGAATCATTAATCGAATCATGAATCATGAATCATGAATTGAATCATGAATCATGAATTATGAATTGAATCATGAATCAAGTATCATGAATCGAATTATGAATCATGAATTAAATCATGAATCATGAATCAAATCATGAATCATGAATCAAATCATGAATCATGAATCAAGAATCATGAATTTAATCATGAATCGAATCGAATCATGAATCATGAATAAAGAATCATGAATTGAATCATGAATCATGAATTGAATCATGAATCATGAATTGAACCATGAATCATGAATCATGAATCATGAATTGAATCATGAATCATGAATTGAACCATGAATCATGAATCATGAATCATGAATTGAATCATGAATCATAAATCATGAATCGAATCATGAATCATGAATCAAGAATCATGAATCGAATCATGAATCATGAATTGAATCATGAATCATCAATCATGAAATGAATCATGAATCATGAATCATTAATTGAATCATGAATCATGAATCATTAATTGAATCATGAATCATGATTCATGAATTGAATCATGAATTGAAACATGAATCATGACTTGAATCATGAATCGAATCATGAATCATGAATTGAATCATTAATTGAATCATGAATTATGAATCATGAATTGAATCATGAATCATGAATTGAATCAAGAATCATTAATAATGAATTGAATCATGAATCATGAATCTTGAATTGAATCATGAATCATGAATCGAATCATGAATTATGAATCATGAATTGAATCATGAATCATGAATCATGAATCATGAATTGAATCATGAATCATGAATCATGAATCATGAATCTTGAATTGAATCATGAATCATGAATCGAATCATGAATTATGAATCATGAATTGAATCATGAATCATGAATCATGAATCATGAATTGAATCATGAATCATGAATCATGAATTGAATCATGAATCATGAATTGAATCATGAATCGACTCATGAATTATGAATTGAATCATGAATCATGAATCATGAATTGAATCATGAATCATGAATCGAATCATAAATCATGAATCATGAATTGAATCATTAATCATGAATCATCAATCGAATCATGAATCATGAATCAAGAATCATGAATCGAATCATGAATCATAAATCATGAATCGAATCATGATTTATGAATTGAATCATAAATCATAAATCATTAATTGAATCATGAATTATGAATCATGAATTGAATCATGAATCATGAATTGAATCAAGAATCATGAATCATGAATCATGAATAATGAATTGAATCATGAATCATGAATCATGAATTGAATCATGAATCATTAATCGAATCATGAATCATGAATCATGAATTGAATCATGAATCATGAATCATGAATTGAATCATTAATCATGAATCATGAATTGAATCATGAATCATGAATCAAGTATCATGAATCGAATTATGAATCATGAATTGAATCATGAATCATGAATCGAATCATGAATCATGAATCAAATCATGAATCAAATCATGAATCAAGAATCATGAATTTAATCATGAATCATGAATCGAATCGAATCATGAATCATGAATCAAGAATCATGAATTGAATCATTAATCATGAATTAAATCATGAATCATGAATTGAACCATGAATCATGAATCATGAATTGAATCATGAATCATCAATCATGAAATGAATCATGAATCATGAATCATGAATCATGAATCATGAATTGAATCATGAATCATGAATCATTAATTGAATCATGAATCATAAATCATGAATCGAATCATGAATCAAGAATCATGAATCGAATCATGAATCATGAATTGAATCATGAATCATCAATCATGAAATGAATCATGAATCATGAATCATTAATTGAATCATGAATCATGAATCATTAATTGAATCATGAATCATGATTCATGAATTGAATCATGAATTGAAACATGAATCATGACTTGAATCATGAATCATGAATCTAATCATGAATCATGAATTGAATCATTAATTGAATCATGAATTATGAATCATGAATTGAATCATGAATCATGAATTGAATCAAGAATCATGAATAATCAATTGAATCATGAATAATCAATTGAATCATGAATCATGAATTGAATCATGAATCATGAATCGAATCATGAATTATGAATCATGAATTGAATCATGAATCATGAATCATGAATCATGAATTGAATCATGAATCATGAATTATGAATCGAATCATGAATCATGAATCAAGTATCATGAATCGAAATATGAATCATGAATCAAATCATGAATCATGAATTATGAATCATGAATTTAATCATGAATCATGAATCGAATCGAATCATGAATCATGAATTGAATCATGAACCAAATCATGAATCATGAATCATGAACCAAATCATGAATCATGAATTATGAATAATGAACTGAATCATGAATAATGAATTGAATCAAGAATCATGAATTATGAATCATGAATTGAATCATGAATCATGAATTCAATCATGAATCATGAATTGAATTATGAATCATGAATTATGAATCATGAATTGAATCATGAATTGAATGAAGAATCATGAATCAATAATCATGAATCATGAATTTAATCATGAATCATGAATTGAATCATGAATCAAGAATCATGAATCGAATCATTAATCATGAATTGAATCATGAATCATGAATCATGAATCATGAATTGAATCATGAATCATGAATCGAATCATGAATAATGAATCAAGAATCATGAATTGAATCATGAATCATGAATCATGAATTGAATCATGAATCATGAATCGAATCATGAATCATGAATCATGAATTGAATCATGAATCGAATCATGAATTATGAATCATGAATCATGAATCATGAATTGAATCATGAATCATAAATTATGAATCGAATCATGAATCAAGTATCATGAATCAAATTATGAATCATGAATTGAATCATGAATCATGAATCATGAATTGAATCATGAATCATGAATCAAATCATGAATCGAATCATGAATCATGAATTGAATCATGAATCATTAATCATGAATTGAATCATAAATCATAAATCATAAATCATTAATTGAATCATGAATCACGAATCATGAATTGAATCAAGAATCATGAATCATGAATAATAAATTGAATCATGAATCATGAATCATGAATTGAATCATGAATCATTAATCGAATAATGAATTATGAATCATGAATTGAATCATGAATCATGAATCATGAATCATGAATTGAATCATGAATCATGAATCATGAATTGAATCATGAATCATTAATCGAATCATGAATTATGAATCATGAATTGAATCATGAATCATGAATCATGAATCGAATTATGAATCATGAATTGAATCATGAATCATGAATCAAATCATGAATCATGAATCAAATCATGAATCATGAATCAAGAATCATGAATTTAATCATGAATCGAATCGAATCATGAATCATGAATAAAGAATCATGAATTGAATCATGAATCATGAATTGAACCATGAATCATGAATCATGAATCATGAATTGAATCATAAATCATGAATTGAACCATGAATCATGAATCATGAATCATGAATTGAATCATGAATCATAAATCATGAATCGAATCATGAATCATGAATCAAGAATCATGAATCGAATCATGAATCATGAATCAAGAATCATGAATCGAATCATGAATCATGAATTGAATCACGAATCATGAATTGAATCAAGAATCATAAATCATGAATAATAAATTGAATCATGAATTATGAATCATGAATTGAATCACGAATCATGAATCATGAATCATTAATTGAATCATGAATCATGAATCAAGAATCATGAATCGAATCATGAATCATGAATTGAATCATGAATCATCAATCATGAAATGAATCATGAATCATGAATCATGAATCATTAATTGAATTATGAATCATGAATCATTAATTGAATCATGAATCATAATTCATGAATTGAATCATGAATCATGACTTGAATCATGAATCAAGAATCGAATCATGAATCATGAATTGAATCATTAATTGAATCATGAATTATGAATCATGAATTGAATCATGAATCATGAATTGAATCAAGAATCATGAATAATGAATTGAATCATGAATCATGAATCATGAATTGAATCATGAATCATGAATCATGAATCGAATCATGAATTATGAATCATGAATTGAATCATGAATCATGAATCATGAATCATGAATTGAATCATGAATCATGAATTGAATTATGAATCGACTCATGAATTATGAATTGAATCATGAATCATGAATCATGAATTGAATCATGAATCATGAATCGAATCATAAATCATGAATCATGAATTGAATCATTAATCATGAATCATCAATCGAATCATGAATCATGAATCAAGAATCATGAATCGAATCATGAATCATAAAACATGAATCGAATCATGATTTATGAATCATGAATCATGAATCATATATCATGAATCATGAATTGAATCATGAATCATGAATCATGAATTGAATCATGAATCATGAATCATGAATTGAATCATGAATCATGAATCATGAATTGAATCATGAATCATGAATCATGAATCATGAATTGAATCATGAATCATCAATCATCAATCGAATCATGAATCATGATTCATAATTCATGAATTGAATCAGGATTCAAATCATGAATTGATTCAGAATTCGAATCATGAATTGAATCATGAATCATGAACCGAATCATGAATAATGAATCATGAATTGAATCATGAATCATGAATTGAATCAAGAATCATGAATCATGAATTGAATCATGAATCATGAATTATGAATCATGAATTGAATCATGAATCATGAATTGAATCAAGAATCATGAATAATGAATTAAATCATGAATCATGAATCATGAAATGAATCATGAATTTAATCATGAATCATGAATTGAATCATGAATCATAAATCAAATCATGAATTATGAATCATGAATTGAATCATGAATCATGAATTGAATCATGAATCATGAATTATGAATCGAATCATGAATCATAATTCGAATCATGAATCATGAATCATGAATTAAATCATGAATCATGAATCGAATCATTAATCGAATCATGAATCATGAATTGAATCATGAATCATGAATCGAATCATAAATTATGAATCATGAATTGAATCATGAATCATGAATCATGAATTGAATCATGAATCATAAATTACGAATCGAATCATGAATCAAGTATCATGAATCGAATTATGAATCATGAATTGAATCATGAATCATGAATCATGAATTGAATCATGAATCATGAATCAAATCATGAATCAAATCATGAATCATGAATTGAATCATGAATCATTAATCATGAATTGAATCATAAATCATAAATCATAAATCATTAATTGAATCATGAATTATGAATCATGAATTGAATCATGAATCATGAATTGAATCAAGAATCATGAATCATGAATAATGAATTGAATCATGAATCATGAATCATGAATTGAATCATGAATCATTACTCGAATCATGAATTATGAATCATGAATTGAATCATGAATCATGAATTGAATCATGAATCATGAATTGAATCATGAATCATGAATTATGAATTGAATCATGAATCATGAATCAAGTATCATGAATTTAATCATGAATCATGAATCGAATCATGAATTATGAATCATGAATTGAATCATGAATCATGAATCGAATCATGAATCATGAATCAAATCATGAATCATGAATCAAATCATGAATCATGAATAAAGAATCATGAATTGAATCATTAATCATGAATTGAATCATGAATCATGAATTGAACCATGAATCATGAATCATGAATCATGAATTGAATCATGAATCATAAATCATGAATCGAATCATGAATCATGAATCAAGAATCATGAATAGAATCATGAATCATGAATTGAATCATGAATCATCAATCATGAAATGAATCATGAATCATCAATCATGAATCATGAATCATTAATTGAATCATGAATCATGAATCATTAATCGAATCATGAATTATGAATCATGAATTGAATCATGAATCATGAATTGAATCATGAATCATGAATCAAATCATGAATCGAATCATGAATCATGAATTGAATCATGAATCATTAATCATGAATTGAATCATAAATCATAAATCATAAATCATTAATTGAATCATGAATTATGAATCATGAATTGAATCATGAATCATGAATTGAATCAAGAATCATGAATCATGAATCATGAATTGAATCATGAATCATGAATCAAATCATGAATCGAATCATGAATCATGAATTGAATCATGAATCATTAATCATGAATTGAATCATAAATCATAAATCATAAATCATTAATTGAATCATGAATTATGAATCATGAATTGAATCATGAATCATGAATTGAATCAAGAATCATGAATCATGAATAATGAATTGAATCATGAATCATGAATCATGAATTGAATCATGAATCATTACTCGAATCATGAATTATGAATCATGAATTGAATCATGAATCATGAATTGAATCATTAATCAAGTATCATGAATCGAATTATGAATCATGAATTGAATCATGAATCATGAATCGAATCATGAATCATGAATTGAATCATTAATTGAATCATGAATTATGAATCATGAATTGAATCATGAATCATGAATTGAATCAAGAATCATGAATAATGAATTGAATCATGAATCATGAATCATGAATTGAATCATGAATCATGAATCGAATCATGAATTATGAATCATGAATTGAATCATGAATCATGAATCATGAATCATGAATTGAATCATGAATCATGAATTGAATCATGAATCGACTCATGAATTATGAATTGAATCATGAATCATGAATCATGAATTGAATCAAGAATCATGAATCGAATCATGAATCATAAATCATGAATCGAATCATGATTTATGAATCATGAATCATGAATCATATATCATGAATCATGAATTGAATCATGAATCATGAATCATGAATCATGAATTGAATCATGAATCATGAATCATGAATTGAATCATGAATCATGAATTGAATCATGAATCATCAATCATCAATCGAATCATGAATCATGATTCATGAATCATGAATCATGAATTGAATCAGGATTCGAATCATGAATTGATTCAGAATTCGAATCATGAATTGAATCATGAATCATGAACCGAATCATAAATCATGAATAATGAATCATGAATTGAATCATGAATCATGAATTGAATCAAGAATCATGAATCATGAATTGAATCATGAATCATGAATTGAATCAAGAATCATGAATAATGAATCGAATCATGAATCATGAATTGAATCATGAATCATGAATTGAATCTTGAATCATAAATCGAATCATGAATTATGAATCATGAATTGAATCATGAATCATGAATTGAATCATGAATCATGAATTATGAATCGAATCATGAATCATGAATCGAATCATGAATCATGAATCGAATCATGAATCATGAATCATGAAATAAATCATGAATCATGAATCGAATCATTAATCGAATCATGAATCATGAATTGAATCATGAATCATGAATCGAATCATAAATTATGAATCATGAATTGAATCATGAATCATGAATTGAATCATGAATCATAAATTATGAATCGAATCATGAATCAAGTATCATGAATCGAATTATGAATCATGAATTGAATCATGAATCATGAATCATGAATTGAATCATGAATCATGAATCAAATCATGAATCGAATCATGAATTATGAATTGAATCATAAATCATAAATCATTAATTGAATCATGAATTATGAATCATGAATTGAATCATGAATCATTAATCGAATCATGAATTATGAATCATGAATTGAATCATGAATCATGAATCATGAATCATGAATAATGAATTGAATCATGAATCATGAATCATGAATTGAATCATGAATCATTAATCGAATCATGAATTATGAATCATGAATTGAATCATGAATCATGAATCATGAATCATGAATTGAATCATTAATCATGAATTATGAATTGAATCATGAATCATGAATCAAGTATCATGAATCGAATTATGAATCATGAATTGAATCATGAATCATGAATCATGAATCAAATCATGAATCGAATCATGAATCATGAATCAAGAATCATGAATTTAATCATGAATCATGAATCGAATCGAATCATGAATCATGAATAAAGAATCATGAATTGAATCATTAATCATGAATCGAATCGAATCATGAATCATGAATAAAGAATCATGAATTGAATCATTAATCATGAATCGAATCATGAATCATGAATTGAATCATGAATCATCAATCATGAAATGAATCATGAATCATGAATCATTAATTGAATCATGAATCATGAATCATTAATTGAATCATGAATCATGATTCATGAATTGAATCATGAATTGAAACATGAATCATGACTTGAATCATGAATCATGAATCTAATCATGAATCATGAATTGAATCATTAATTGAATCATGAATTATGAATCATGAATTGAATCATGAATCATGAATTAAATCAAGAATCATGAATAATCAATTGAATCATGAATAATCAATTGAATCATGAATCATGAATTGAATCATGAATCATGAATCGAATCATGAATTATGAATCATGAATTGAATCATGAATCATGAATCATGAATCATGAATTGAATCATGAATCATGAATCGAATCATGAATCATGAATCAAGTATTATGAATTTAATCATGAATCATGAATCAAATCATGAATCATGAATTATGAATCATGAATTGAATCATGAATCATGAATCGAATCATGAATCATGAATCAAGTATCATGAATTTAATCATGAATCATGAATCGAATCGAATCATGAATCATGAATCATGAATCGAATCATGAATCATGAATTGAATCATGAATCATGAATCATGAATAATGAACTGAATCATGAATAATGAATTGAATCAAGAATCATGAATTATGAATCATGAATTGAATCATGAATCATGAATTGAATCATGAATCATGAATTGAATTATGAATCATGAATTATGAATCATGAATTGAATCATGAATCATGAATTGAATGAAGAATCATGAATCAATAATCATGAATCATGAATCTAATCATGAATCATGAGTCGAATCATGAATCATGAATCAAGAATCATGAATCGAATCATGAATCATGAATTGAATCATGAATCATGAATCCTGAATCATGAATTGAATCATGAATCATGAATTGAATCATGAATCATGAATCATGAATCATGAATTGAATTATGAATCATGAATCATGAATTGAATCATGAATCGAATCATGAATCATGAATCATGAATTGAATCATGAATCGAATCATGAATTATGAATCATGAATCATGAATCATGAATTGAATCATGAATCATAAATTATGAATCGAATCATGAATCAAGTATCATGAATCGAATTATGAATCATGAATTGAATCATGAATCATGAATCATGAATCATGAATTGAATCATGAATCATGAATCAAATCATGAATCAAATCATGAATCATGAATTGAATCATGAATCATTAATCATGAATTGAATCATAAATCATAAATCATAAATCATTAATTGAATCATGAATTATGAATCATGAATTGAATCACGAATCATGAATAATAAATTGAATCATGAATCATGAATTGAATCATGAATCATTAATCGAATCATGAATTATGAATCATGAATTGAATCATGAATCATGAATCATGAATCATGAATTGAATCATGAATCATGAATTATGAATTGAATCATGAATCAAGTATCATGAATTGAATCATGAATCGAATCATGAATCATGAATCAAATCATGAATCATGAATCAAATCATGAATCATGAATCAAGAATCATGAATTTAATCATGAATCGAATCGAATCATGAATCATGAATAAAGAATCATGAATTGAATCATGAATCATGAATTGAATCATGAATCATGAATTGAACCATGAATCATGAATCATGAATTGAATCATGAATCATAAATCATGAATCGAATCATGAATCATGAATCAAGAATCATGAATCGAATCATGAATCATGAATTGAATCATGAATCATCAATCACGAAATGAATCATGAATCATGAATCATTAATTGAATCATGAATCATGAATCATTAATTGAATCATGAATCATGATTCATGAATTGAATCATGAATTGAAACATGAATCATGACTTGAATCATGAATCAAGAATCGAATCATGAATCATGAATTGAATCATTAATTGAATCATGAATTATGAATCATGAATTGAATCATGAATCATGAATTGAATCAAGAATCATGAATAATGAATTGAATCATGAATCATGAATCATGAATTGAATCATGAATCATGAATCATGAATCAAATCATGAATTATGAATCATGAATTGAATCATGAATCATGAATCATGAATCATGAATTGAATCATGAATCATGAATTGAATCATGAATCATGAATTGAATCATGAATCGACTCATGAATTATGAATTGAATCATGAATCATGAATCATGAATTGAATCATGAATCATGAATCGAATCATAAATCATGAATCATGAATTGAATCATTAATCATGAATCATCAATCGAATCATGAATCATGAATCAAGAATCATGAATCGAATCATGAATCATAAATCATGAATCGAATCATGATTTATGAATCATGAATCATGAATCATATATCATGAATCATGAATTGAATCATGAATCATGAATCATGAATCATGAATTGAATCATGAATCATGAATCATGAATTGAATCATGAATCATGAATTGAATCATGAATCATCAATCATCAATCGAATCATGAATCATGATTCATAATTCATGAATTGAATCAGGATTCGAATCATGAATTGAATCATGAATCATGAACCGAATCATAAATCATGAATAATGAATCATGAATTGAATCATGAATCATGAATTGAATCAAGAATCATGAATTGAATCAAGAATCATGAATCATGAATTGAATCATGAATCATGAATTATGAATCATGAATTGAATCATGAATCATGAATTGAATCAAGAATCATGAATAATGAATTAAATCATGAATCATGAATCATGAAATGAATCATGAATTGAATCATGAATCATGAATTGAATCATGAATCATAAATCAAATCATGAATTATGAATCATGAATTGAATCATGAATCATGAATTGAATCATGAATCATGAATTATGAATCGAATCATGAATCATGAATCGAATCATGAATCATGAATTAAATCATGAATCATGAATCGAATCATTAATCGAATCATGAATCATGAATTGAATCATGAATCGAATCATAAATTATGAATCATGAATTGAATCATGAATCATGAATCATGAATTGAATCATGAATCATAAATTATGAATCGAATCATGAATCAAGTATCATGAATCGAATTATGAATCATGAATTGAATCATGAATCATGAATCATGAATCATGAATTGAATCATGAATCATGAATCGAATCATGAATTGAATCATAAATCATAAATCATAAATCATTAATTGAATCATGAATTATGAATCATGAATTGAATCATGAATCATGAATTGAATCAAGAATCATGAATCATGAATCATGAATCATGAATTGAATCATGAATCATGAATCATGAATTGAATCATGAATCATGAATCGAATCATGAATCATGAATTTAATCATGAATCATGAATCGAATCATGAATTATGAATCTTGAATTGAATCATGAATCATGAATTGAATCATGAATCATAAATCAAATCATGAATTATGAATCATGAATTGAATCATGAATCATGAATTGAATCATGAATCATGAATTATGAATCGAATCATGAATCATGAATCGAATCATGAATCATGAATTAAATCATGAATCATGAATCGAATCATAAATTATGAATCATGAATCGAATCATAAATTATGAATCATGAATTGAATCATGAATCATGAATCATGAATTGAATCATGAATCATAAATTATGAATCGAATCATGAATCAAGTATCATGAATCGAATTATGAATCATGAATTGAATCATGAATCATGAATCATGAATCATGAATTGAATCATGAATCGAATCATGAATTGAATCATAAATCATAAATCATAAATCATTAATTGAATCATGAATTATGAATCATGAATTGAATCATGAATCATGAATTGAATCAAGAATCATGAATCATGAATCATGAATCATGAATTGAATCATGAATCATGAATCATGAATCATGAATTGAATCATGAATCATGAATCGAATCATGAATCATGAATTTAATCATGAATCATGAATCGAATCATGAATTATGAATCTTGAATCGAATCATGAATCATGAATCGAATCATGAATCATGAATCAAATCATGAATCATGAATCAAATCATGAATCATGAATCAAGAATCATGAATCGAATTATGAATCATGAATTGAATCATGAATCATGAATCATGAATCATGAATTGAATCATGAATCATGAATCAAATCATGAATCATGAATTGAATCATGAATCATGAATCAAATCATGAATCATGAATCAAGAATCATGAATCGAATTATGAATCATGAATTGAATCATGAATCATGAATCATGAATCATGAATTGAATCATGAATCATGAATCAAATCATAATTCATGAATTGAATCATGAATCATGAATTGAATCAAGAATCATGAATCATGAATCATGAATCATGAATTGAATCATTAATCATGATTTATGAATTGAATCATGAATCATGAATCAAGTATCATGAATTTAATCATGAATCATGAATCGAATCATGAATTATGAATCATGAATTGAATCATGAATCATGAATCGAATCATGAATCATGAATCAAATCATGAATCATGAATCAAATCATGAATCATGAATCAAGAATCATGAATTTAATCATGAATCATGAATCGAATCGAATCATGAATCATGAATAAAGAATCATGAATCATGAATAAAGAATCATGAATTGAATCATTAATCATGAATTGAATCATGAATCATGAATTGAACCATGAATCATGAATCATGAATCATGAATTGAATCATGAATCATAAATCGAATCATGAATCATGAATCAAGAATCATGAATAGAATCATGAATCATGAATTGAATCATGAATCATCAATCATGAAATGAATCATGAATCATGAATCATGAATCATGAATAATTAATTGAATCATGAATCATGAATCATTAATTGAATCATGAATCATGATTCATGAATTGAAACATGAATCATGACTTGAATCATGAATCATGAATCTAATCATGAATCATGAATTGAATCATTAATTGAATCATGAATTATGAATCATGAATTGAATCATGAATCATGAATTGAATCATGAATCATGAATTGAATCAAGAATCATGAATAATCAATTGAATCATGAATCATTAATTGAATCATGAATCATGAATCGAATCATGAATTTTGAATCATGAATTGAATCATGAATCATGAATCATGAATTGAATCATGAATCATGAATTATGAATCGAATCATGAATCATGAATCAAGTATCATGAATCGAATTATGAATCATGAATCAAATCATGAATCATGAATCATGAATCATGAATTTAATCATGAATCATGAATCTAATCGAATCATGAATCATGAATCATGAATCGAATCATGAATCATGAATCATGAACCAAATCATGAATCATGAATTATGAATAATGAACTGAATCATGAATAATGAATTGAATCAAGAATCATGAATTGAATCATGAATCATGAATTGAATTATGAATCATGAATTATGAATCATGAATTGAATCATGAATCATGAATTGAATGAAGAATCATGAATCAATAATCATGAATCATGAATCGAATCATGAATCATGAATCGAATCATGAATCATGAATCAAGAATCATGAATCGAATCATGAATCATGAATTGAATCATGAATCATAAATCATGAATCATGAATTGAATCATGAATCGAATCATGAATAATGAATCAAGAATCATGAATTGAATCATGAATGATGAATCATGAATTGAATCATGAATCATGGATTGAATCATGAATTGAATCATGAATCATGAATCATGAATTGAATCATGAATCATGAATCGAATCATGAATTATGAATCATGAATTGAATCATGAATCATGAATTGAATCATGAATCATGAATCGAATCATGAATCAAGAATCATGAATCAAATTATGAATCATGAATTAAATCATGAATCATAAATCATGAATCATGAATTGAATTGAGAATCATGAATCGAAATGAATCATGAATCATGATGCAAGAATCATGAATCGAATCATGAATCATGAACTAAATCATGAATCATGAATCATGAATTGAATCATGAATCATGAATCATAAATCATTAATTGAATCATGAATCATGAATCATGAATTGAATCATGAATCATGAACCGAATCATGAATCGAATCATGAATTATGAATCATGAATTAAATCATGAATCATGAATTGAATCAAGAATCATGAATTATAAATCATGAATTGAATTATGAATCATGAATCATGAATTATGAATTGAATCATGAATCATGAATTGAATCATGAATCATGAATTGAATCATGAATCGAATCATGAATCATGAATCATGAATTAAATCATGAATCATAAATCATGAATCATGAATTGAAATGAGAATCATGAATCGAAATGAATCATGAATCATGATGCAAGAATCATGAATCGAATCATGAATCATGAACTGAATCATGAATCATGAATCATGAATTGAATCATGAATCATGAATCATAAATCATTAATTGAATCATGAATCATGAATTGAATCATGAATCATGAACCGAATCATGAACCGAATCATGAATCATGAACCGAATCATGAATCATGAATTATGAATCATGAATTGAATCATGAATCATGAATTGAATCAAGAGTCATGAATCATGAATTATGAATCATGAATTGAATTATATATCATGAATCATGAATTATGAATCATGAATTGAATCTTGAATCATGAATTGAATCAAGAATCATGAATCATGAATTGAATCATGAATCATGAATTATGAATCATGAATTGAATTCTGAATCATGAATCATGAATCATGAATTGAATCATGAATCATAAATCATGAATCAAATCATGAATCATGAATCAAAAATCATGAATCGAATCATGAATCATGAATTGAATCATGAATCATCAATCATGAAATGAATCATGAATCATGAATCATCAATCATTAATTGAATCATGAATAATGAATCATCAATCATTAATTGAATCATGAATCATAAATCATGAATTGAATCATGAATTGAAACATAAATCATGACTTGAATCATGAATCATGAATCGAATCATGAATCATGAATTGAATCATGAATCATGAATTGAATCATGAATCATGAATCATGAATCATGAATCGAATCATGAATCATGAATCGAATCATGAATCATGAATCATGAATCATGAATCGAATTATGAATCATGAATCATGAATTGAATCATGAATTGAATCATGAATCATAAAGTGAATCATGAATCATGAATTGAATCAGGATTCAAATCATGAATTGAATCAGGATTCGAATCATGAATTGAATCATGAATCATGAATTGAATCATGAATTGAAACATGAATCATGACTTGAATCATGAATCATGAATCATGAATTGATTTATGAATCATGATTTGAATCATGAATCATGAATTGAATCATGAATCATGAATCGAATCATGAATCATGAATCATAAATTCAATCATGAATCATGAATCATTAATCATGAATTGAATCATAAATAACGAATCATGAATCATGAATCATGAATCATGAATTGAATCATGAATCATGAATTGAATCATGAATCGAATCATGAATCATGAATTGAATCATGAATCATGAATCGAAACATGAATCATGAATCAAGAATCATGAATCGAATCATGAATCATGAATCAAGAATCATGAATCGAATCATGAATCATGAATTGAATCATGAATCATGAAATGAATCATGAATCATCAATCATGAATTATTAATTGAATCATGAATCATGAATTGAATCATGAATCATGAATTGAATCATGAATTGAAACATGAATTGAAACATGAATCATGACTTGAATCATGAATTATGAATCATGAATCGAATCATGAATCATGAATTTAATCATGAATCTTGAATCGAATCATGAATCATGAATCATGAATTCAATCATGAATCATTAATCATGAATTGAATCATGAATCACGAATCAGGAATCGAGTCATGACTTATGAATTGAATCATGAATCATGAATTGAATCATGAATCATGGATCATGAATCATGAATCATGAATCATGAATCGAATCATGAATCATGAATCATGAATCGAATCATGAATCATGAATCATGAATCATGAATTGAATCATGAATCATAAATTGAATCATGAATCATGAATCATAAATTGAATCATGAATCATGAATTGAATCAGGATTCGAATCAAGAATTAAATCAGGATTCGAATCATGAATTGAATCATGAATCATGAATTGAATCATGAATCATGAACAAAATCATGAATCATGAATTATGAATCATCAATTGAATCATGAATTATGAATCATAAATTGAATCAAGAATCATGAATCATGAATCATGAATTGATTCATGAATTCAATCATGAATCATGAATCATGAATTGAATCATGAATCATGAATCAAATTGAATCATGAATCATGAATCAAATCATGAATTGAATCATGAATCATGAATCAAATCATGAATTGAATCATGAATCATGAATTCAATTGAGAATTCAATCATGAATCATGAATCATGAATTGAATCATGAATCATGAATTCAATTGAGAATTCAATCATGAATCATGAATCATGAATTGAATCATAATTCATAATTCATGAATTGAATCATGAATCATGAATCAAATCATGAATTGAATCATGAATCATGAATTGAATCATGAATCATGAAATGAATCATGAATCATCAATCATGAATTATTAATTGAATCATGAATCATGAATTGAATCATGAATCATGAATTGAATCATGAATCATGAATCATGAATTGAATCATGAATCATGAATCATGAATTGAATCATGAATCAAGAATCATGAATCAAATCATGAATCATTAATTAAGAATCATGAATCGAATCATAAATCATGAATTGAATCATGAATCATGAACCATGAATCATGAATTGAATCATGAATCATGAATCATGAATCATGAATTGAATCATGAATCATGAATTGAATCATGAATCATGAATCAATCAAATCATGAATCATAAATCATGAAACGAATCATGAATCATAAATCATGAAACGAATCATGAATCATGAATCATGAATTGAATCATGAATCATAAATCATGAATCATGAATTGAATCATAATTCATAAATCGAATCATGAATCATGAATTATGAATCATGAATTGAATCATGAATAATGAATTGAATCAAGAATCATGAATTATGAATCATGAATTGAATCATGAATAATGAATCATGAATTATGAATCATGAATTGAATCATGAATCATGAATCATGAATAATGAATCATGAATTATGAATCATGAATTGAATCATGAATCATGAATTGAATCATGAATCATGAATCATGAATCATGAATTGAATCATGAATCATGAATCATGAATTATGAATCATGAATTATGAATCATAAATCATGAATTATGAATCATGAATTGAATCATGAATCATGAATTGAATCAAGAATCATAAATCATGAATCATGAATTATGAATTGAATCATGAATCATGAATTCAATCATGAATCATGAATTATGCATCATGAATTGAATCATGAATCATGAATTGAATCAAGAATCATGAATCATGAATTGAATCAAGAATCATGAATCATGAATTGAATCATGAATCATGAATTGAATCATGAATCATGAATCATGAATCATGAATTGAATCATGAATCATGAATTGAATCATGAATTGAATCATGAATCATGAATCATGAATCGAATCATGAATCATGAATCAAGAATCATGAATCGAATCATGAATCATGAATCAAGAATCATGAATCGAATCATGAATTGAATCATGAATCATGAATCATGAAATGAATCATGAATCATGAATCATCAATCATGAATTATTAATTGAATCATGAATCATGAATTGAATCATGAATCATGAATCATGAATTCAATCATGAATCATGAATCATTAATCATGAATTGAATCATGAATCAAGAATCATGAATCGAGTCATGAATTATGAATTGAATCATGAATCATGAATTGAATCATGAATCATGAATCATGAATTGAATCATGAATCGAATCATGAATCATGAATCATGAATCGAATCATGAATCATGAATCATGAATCATGAATTGAATCATGAATCATGAATCATGAATTGAATCATGAATCATGAATTGAATCATGAATCATGAATTGAATCATGAATCATGAATCATGAATTGAATCAAGAATCATGAATCATGAATTATGAATCATGAATTGAATCATGAATAATGAATCATGAATTATGAATCATGAATTGAATCATGAATCATGAATCATGAATTGAATCATGAATCATGAATCGAATCATGAATCATGAATTGAATCAGGATTCGAATCATGAATTGAATCAGAATTCGAATCATGAATTGAATCATGAATCATGAACCAAATGATGAATCATGAATTATGAATCATGAATTGAATCATGAATCATGAATTGAATCAAGAATCATGAATCATGAATTATGAATCATGAATTGAATCATGAATAATGAATCATGAATTATGAGTCATGAATAATGAATCATGAATTATGAGTCATGAATTGAATCATGAATCATGAATTGAATCAAGAATCATGAATCATGAATTATGAATCATGAATTGAATCATGAATAATGAATCATGAATTATGAATCATGAATTGAATCATGAATCATGAATCATGAATCATAAATCATGAATTATGAATCATGAATTGAATCATGAATCATGAATTGAATCAAGAATCATAAATCATGAATCATGAATTATGAATTGAATCATGAATCATGAATCATGAATTTAATCATGAATCATGAATTATGCATCATGAATTGAATCATGAATCATGAATCATGAATTGAATCAAGAATCATGAATCATGAATCATGAATTGAATCATGAATCATGAATTGAATCATGAATCATGAATCGAATCATGAATCATGAATTAAATCATGAATCGAATCATGAATCATGAATCAAGAATCATGAATCGAATCATGAATCATGAATCGAATCATGAATCGAATCATGAATTGAATCATGAATCATGAAATGAATCATGATTCATGAATCATTAATTGAATCATGAATCATCAATCATGAATTATTAATTGAATCATGAATCATGAATTGAATCATGAATTGAAACATGAATTATGACTTGAATCATGAATCATGAATCAAGAACCATGAATCGAATCATGAATCATGAATTGAATCATGAATCATGAATCGAGTCATGAATCATGAATCGAGTCATGAATTATGAATTGAATCATAAATCATGAATCATGAATCATGAATCGAATCATGAATCATGAATCATGAATCGAATCATGAATCATGAATCATGAATCGAATCATGAATCATGAATTGAATCATGAATCATGAATCATGAATTGAATCATGAATCATGAATTGAATCATGAATCATGAATCATTAATTGAATCATTAATCATGAATCATTAATTGAATCATAAATCATGAATCATGAATCATGAATTAAATCATGAATCATAAATCATGAATCGAATCATGAATCATGAATCATGAATTGAATCATGATTCATGAATTAAATCATGAATCATAAATCGAATCATGAATCATAAATTGAATCAGGATTCGAATCATGAATTGAATCAGAATTCGAATCATGAATTGAATCATGAATCATGAACCGAATCATGAATTATGATTTATGAATTGAATAATGAAAAATGAATTGAATCAAGAATCATGAATCATGAATTAAATCATGAATCATGAATTATGAATCATGAATTGAATCATGAATCATGAATTATGAATCATGAATTGAATCATGAATCATGAATTAAATCAAGAATCATGAATCATGAATCATAAATAATGAATTGAATCATGAATCATGAATCATGAATTGAATCATGAATCATGAATTGAATCATGAATCATGAATCGAATCATGAATTATGAATCATGAATTGAATCATGAATCATGAATTGAATCATGAATCATGAATTGAATCATGAATCATGAATTATAAATTATGAATTGAATCGTGAATCATGAATTATGAATCATGAATTGAATCATGAATCATGAATTGAATCATGAATCATGAATCAAGAATCATGAATTGAATCATGAATCATGAATCAAGAATCATGAATTGAATCATGAATCATGAATCATGAATCATGAATCGAATCATGAATCATGAATCATGAATTGAATCATGAATCATGAATTGAATCATGAATCATGAATCATGAATTGAATCATGAATCATGAATTGAATCATGAATCATGAATCATGAATTGAATCATGAATCATGAATCATGAATTGAATCAAGAATCATGAATCATGAATTATGAATCATGAATTGAATCATGAATAATGAATCATGAATTATGAATCATGAATTGATCCATGAATCATGAATTGAATCAGGATTCGAATCATGAATTGAATCAGAATTCGAATCATGAATTGAATCATGAATCATGAACCAAATGATGAATCATGAATTATGAATCATGAATTGAATCATGAATCATGAATTGAATCAAGAATCATGAATTATGAATCATGAATTGAATCATGAATAATGAATCATGAATTATGAGTCATGAATAATGAATCATGAATTATGAGTCATGAATTGAATCATGAATCATGAATTGAATAAAGAATCATGAATCATGAATTATGAATCATGAATTGAATCATGAATAATGAATCATGAATTATGAATCATGAATTGAATCATGAATCATGAATCATAAATCATGAATTATGAATCATGAATTGAATCATGAATCATGAATTGAATCAAGAATCATAAATCATGAATCATGAATTATGAATTGAATCATGAATCATGAATTCAATCATGAATTATGAATTATGCATCATGAATTGAATCATGAATCATGAATTGAATCAAGAATCATGAATCATGAATTGAATCAAGAATCATGAATCATGAATTGAATCATGAATCATGTATCATGAATTGAATCATGAATCATGAATCGAATCATGAATCATGAATTGAATCATGAATCGAATCATGAATCATGAATTGAATCATGAATCATGAATCGAATCATGAATCATGAATCGAATCATGAATCATGAATCAAGAATCATGAATCAAATCATGAATCAAGAATCATGAATCGAATCATGAATTGAATCATGAATCATGAAATGAATCATGAATCATCAATCATGAATTATTAATTGAATCATGAATCATGAATCATGAATTGAATCATGAATTGAAACATGAATCATGACATGAATCATGAATCATGAATCGAATCATGAATCATAAATCATGAATCATGAATCGAATCATGAATCATGAATCATGAATCGAATCATGAATCATGAATCGAATCATGAATCATGAATCGAATCATGAACCATGAATTGAATCATGAATCATGAATCATGAATTGAATCATGAATCATGAATTGAATCATGAATCATGAATCATTAATTGAATCATGAATCATGAATCATGAATCATTAATTGAATCATGAATCATGAATCATGAATCATGAATTAAATCATGAATCATAAATCATGAATCATGAATCATGAATCATGAATTGAATCATGATTCATGAATCATGAATTAAATCATGATTCATGAATCATGAATTAAATCATGAATCATGAATCATGAATTAAATCATGAATCATGAATCATAAATCGAATCATGAATCATAAATTGAATCAGGATTCGAATCATGAATTGAATCAGAATTCGAATCATGAATTGAATCATGAATCATGAACCGAATCATGAATCATGAATTATGATTTATGAATTGAATCATGAATCATGAATTGAATCAAGAATCATGAATCATGAATTATGAATCATGAATTATGAATCATGAATTGAATCATGAATCATAAATTAAATCAAGAATCATGAATCATGAATCATAAATAATGAATTGAATCATGAATCATGAATCATGAATTGAATCATGAATCATGAATCGAATCATGAATTATGAATCATGAATTGAATCATGAATCATGAATTGAATCATGAATCATGAATTATGAATCATGAATTGAATCATGAATCATGAATTATGAATCATGAATTGAATCATGAATCATGAATTAAATCAAGAATCATGAATCATAAATAATGAATTGAATCATGACTCATGAATCATGAATTGAATCATGAATCATGAATCGAATCATGAATTATGAATCATGAATTGAATCATGAATCATGAATTGAATCATGAATCATGAATTGAATCATGAATCATGAATTATAAATTATGAATTGAATCGTGAATCATGAATTAAGAATCATGAATTGAATCATGAATCATGAATTGAATCATGAATCAAGAATCATGAATTGAATCATGAATCATGAATCATGAATCATGAATCGAATCATGAATCATGAATCATGAATTGAATCATGAATCATGAATTGAATCATGAATCATGAATCATGAATTGAATCATGAATCATGAATTGAATCATGAATCATGAATTGAATCAAGAATCATGAATCATGAATTATGAATCATGAATTGAATCATGAATAATGAATCATGAATTGATCCATGAATCATGAATTGAATCAGGATTCGAATCATGAATTGAATCAGAATTCGAATCATTAATTGAATCATGAATCATGAACCAAATGATGAATCATGAGTTATGAATCATGAATTGAATCATGAATCATGAATTGAATCAAGAATCATGAATTATGAATCATGAATTGAATCATGAATAATGAATCATGAATTATGAGTCATGAATAATGAATCATGAATTATGAGTCATGAATTGAATCATGAATCATGAATTGAATCAAGAATCATGAATCATGAATTATGAATCATGAATTGAATCATGAATCATGAATTATGAATCATGAATTGAATCATGAATCATGAATCATGAATTAAGAATCATGAATTATGAATCATAAATCATGAATTATGAATCATGAATTGAATCATGAATCATGAATTGAATCAAGAATCATAAATCATGAATCATGAATTATGAATTGAATCATGAATCATGAATTCAATCATGAATTATGAATTATGCATCATGAATTGAATCATGAATCATGAATTGAATCAAGAATCATGAATCATGAATCATGAATTGAATCAAGAATCATGAATTGAATCATGAATCATGTATCATAATTTGAATCATGAATCATGAATCGAATCATGAATCATGAATTGAATCATGAATCATGAATCGAATAATGAATCATGAATCAAGAATCATGAATCGAATCATGAATTGAATCATGAATCATGAAATGAATCATGAATCATGAATCATTAATTGAATCATGAATCATCAATCATGAATTATTAATTGAATCATGAATCATGAATTGAATCATGAATTGAAACATGAATCATGACATGAATCATGAATCATGAATCGAATCATGAATCATAAATCATGAAGCATGAATCATGAATCGAATCATGAATCATGAATCGAGTCATGAATTATGAATTGAATCATGAATCATGAATCGAATCATGAATCATGAATCATTAATCGAATCATGAATCGAATCATGAATCATGAATCATGAATCATGAATCGAATCATGAACCATGAATTGAATCATGAATCATGAATCATGAATTGAATCATGAATCATGAATTGAATCATGAATCATTAATCATTAATTGAATCATGAATCATGAATCATGAATCATTAATTGAATCATGAATCATGAATCATGAATTAAATCATGAATCATAAATTATGAATCGAATCATGAATCATGAATCATGAATCATGAATTGAATCATGATTCATGAATCATGAATTAAATCATGAATCATGAATCATAAATCGAATCATGAATCATAAATTGAATTAGGATTCGAATCATGAATTGAATCAGAATTCGAATCATGAATTGAATCATGAATCATGAACCGAATCATGAATCATGAATTATGATTTATGAATTGAATCATGAATCATGAATTGAATCAAGAATCATGAATCATGAATCATAAATAATGAATTGAATCATGAATCATGAATCATGAATTGAATCATGAATCATGAATCGAATCATGAATTATGAATCATGAATTGAATCATGAATCATGAATTGAATCATGAATTGAATCATGAATCATGAATTATAAATTATGAATTGAATCGTGAATCATGAATTATGAATCATGAATTGAATCATGAATCATGAATTGAATCATGAATCATGAATCAAGAATCATGAATCAAATCATGAATCATTAATTAAGAATCATGAATCGAATCATAAATCATGAATTGAATCATGAATCATGAATCATGAATCATGAATTGAATCATGAATCATGAATCATGAATCATGAATTGAATCATGAATCATGAATCATCAATCGAATAATGAATCATGAATCATCAATCGAATCTTGAATCATGAACTAAGAATCATGAATCGAATCATAAATCATGATTTGAATTATGAATCATGAATCATGAATAGAATCATTAATCATAAATCATGAAACGAATCATGAATCATGAATCATGAATTGAATCATGAATTATGAATCATGAATTGAATCATGAATCATGAATCATGAATTAAATCATGAATCATGAATCATAAATCGAATCATGAATCATGAATTGAATTAGGATTTGAATCATGAATTGAATCAGAATTCGAATCATGAATTGAATCATGAATCATGAACCAAATGATGAATCATGAATTATGAATCATGAATTGAATCATGAATCATGAATTGAATCATGAATTGAATCAAGAATCATGAATTATGAATCATGAATTGAATCATGAATAATGAATCATGAATTATGAGTCATGAATTGAATCATGAATCATGAATTGAATCAAGAATCATGAATCATGAATTGAATCAAGAATCATGAATCATGAATTGAATCATGAATCATGTATCATGAATTGAATCATGAATCATGAATTGAATCATGAATCATGAATCGAATCATGAATCATGAATTGAATCATGAATCGAATCATAAATCATGAATTGAATCATGAATCATGAATCGAATCATGAATCGAATCATGAATCATGAATCAAGAATCATGAATCAAATCATGAATCAAGAATCATGAATCGAATCATGAATTGAATCATGAATCATGAAATGAATCATGAATCATGAATCATTAATTGAATCATGAATCATCAATCATGAATTATTAATTGAATCATGAATCATGAATCATGAATTGAATCATGAATTGAAACATGAATCATGACATGAATCATGAATCGAATCATGAATCATAAATCATGAAGCATGAATCGAATCATGAATCATGAATCGAGTCATGAATTATGAATTGAATCATAAATCATGAATCATGAATCGAATCATGAATCATGAATCATGAATCGAATCATGAATCATGAATCGAATCATGAATCATGAATCGAATCATGAACCATGAATTGAATCATGAATCATGAATCGAATCATGAATCATGAATTGAATCATGAATCATGAATCGAGTCATGAATCATGAATCGAGTCATGAATTATGAATTGAATCATAATCATGAATCATGAATCATGAATCGAATCATGAATCATGAATCATGAATCGAATCATGAATCATGAATCATGAATCATGAATCGAATCATGAATCATGAATTGAATCATGAATCATGAATCATGAATTGAATCATGAATCATGAATTGAATCATGAATCATGAATCATTAATTGAATCATTAATCATGAATCATTAATTGAATCATAAATCATGAATCATGAATCATGAATTAAATCATGAATCATAAATCATGAATCGAATCATGAATCATGAATCATGAATCATGAATTGAATCATGATTCATGAATCATGAATTAAATCATGAATCATGAATCATAAATCGAATCATGAATCATAAATTGAATCAGGATTCGAATCATGAATTGAATCAGAATTCGAATCATGAATTGAATCATGAATCATGAACCGAATCATGAATTATGATTTATGAATTGAATAATGAAAAATGAATTGAATCAAGAATCATGAATCATGAATTAAATCATGAATCATGAATTATGAATCATGAATTGAATCATGAATCATGAATTATGAATCATGAATTGAATCATGAATCATGAATTAAATCAAGAATCATGAATCATGAATCATAAATAATGAATTGAATCATGAATCATGAATCATGAATTGAATCATGAATCATGAATCGAATCATGAATTATGAATCATGAATTGAATCATGAATCATGAATTGAATCATGAATCATGAATTGAATCATGAATCATGAATTATAAATTATGAATTGAATCGTGAATCATGAATTATGAATCATGAATTGAATCATGAATCATGAATTGAATCATGAATCATGAATCAAAAATCATGAATTGAATCATGAATCATGAATCAAGAATCATGAATTGAATCATGAATCATGAATCATGAATCATGAATCGAATCATGAATCATGAATCATGAATTGAATCATGAATCATGAATCATGAATCATGAATTGAATCATGAATCATGAATCATGAATTGAATCATGAATCATGAATCATCAATCGAATAATGAATCATGAATCATCAATCGAATCTTGAATCATGAACTAAGAATCATGAATCGAATCATAAATCATGATTTGAATTATGAATCATGAATCATGAATTGAATCATTAATCATAAATCATGAAACGAATCATGAATCATGAATCATGAATTGAATCATGAATTATGAATCATGAATTGAATCATGAATCATGAATCATGAATTAAATCATGAATCATGAATCATAAATCGAATCATGAATCATGAATTGAATTAGGATTTGAATCATGAATTGAATCAGAATTCGAATCATGAATTGAATCATGAATCATGAACCAAATGATGAATCATGAATTATGAATCATGAATTGAATCATGAATCATGAATTGAATCATGAATTGAATCAAGAATCATGAATTATGAATCATGAATTGAATCATGAATAATGAATCATGAATTATGAGTCATGAATTGAATCATGAATCATGAATTGAATCAAGAATCATGAATCATGAATTGAATCAAGAATCATGAATCATGAATTGAATCATGAATCATGTATCATGAATTGAATCATGAATCATGAATCGAATCATGAATCATGAATTGAATCATGAATCGAATCATGAATCATGAATTGAATCATGAATCATGAATCGAATCATGAATCGAATCATGAATCATGAATCAAGAATCATGAATCAAATCATGAATCAAGAATCATGAATCGAATCATGAATTGAATCATGAATCATGAAATGAATCATGAATCATGAATCATTAATTGAATTATGAATCATCAATCATGAATTATTAATTGAATCATGAATCATGAATTGAATCATGAATTGAAACATGAATCATGACATGAATCATGAATCGAATCATGAATCATAAATCATGAAGCATGAATCGAATCATGAATCATGAATCGAGTCATGAATTATGAATTGAATCATAAATCATGAATCATGAATCGAATCATGAATCATGAATCATGAATCGAATCATGAATCATGAATCAGAATCATGAATCATGAAAGAAAAAAGAAACAAAGAAATAAATGAATCATGAATCATGAATCATGAATCGAATCATGAATCATGAATCGAATCATGAATCATGAATCGAATCATGAATCATGAATCATGAATCGAGTCATGAATCATGAATCGAATCATGAATCATGAACGAGTCATGAATCATGAATCGATCATGAATCATGATTGAATCATGAATCATGAATCATCATGAATCGAATCATGAATCATGAATCATGAATCATGAATCATGAATCATGAATCATGAATCATGAATCATGAATCTGAATCATGAATCATGAATTGAATCATGAATCATGAATTGAATCATGAATCATGAATCATTAATTGAATCATTAATCATGAATCATTAATTGAATCATAAATCATGAATCATGAATCATGAATTAAATCATGAATCATAAATCATGAATCGAATCATGAATCATGAATCATGAATTGAATCATGATTCATGAATCATGAATTAAATCATGAATCATGAATCATAAATCGAATCATGAATCATAAATTGAATCAGGATTCGAATCATGAATTCGAATCAGAATTCGAATCATGAATTGAATCATGAATCATGAACCGAATCATGAATTATGATTTATGAATTGAATAATGAAAAATGAATTGAATCAAGAATCATGAATCATGAATTAAATCATGAATCATGAATTATGAATCATGAATTGAATCATGAATCATGAATTATGAATCATGAATTGAATCATGAATCATGAATTAAATCAAGAATCATGAATCATGAATCATAAATAATGAATTGAATCATGAATCATGAATCATGAATTGAATCATGAATCATGAATCGAATCATGAATTATGAATCATGAATTGAATCATGAATCATGAATTGAATCATGAATCATGAATTGAATCATGAATCATGAATTATAAATTATGAATTGAATCGTGAATCATGAATTATGAATCATGAATTGAATCATGAATCATGAATTGAATCATGAATCATGAATCAAGAATCATGAATTGAATCATGAATCATGAATCAAGAATCATGAATTGAATCATGAATCATGAATCATGAATCATGAATCGAATCATGAATCATGAATCATGAATTGAATCATGAATCATGAATCATGAATTGAATCATGAATCATGAATTGAATCATGAATCATGAATCATGAATTGAATCATGAATCATGAATTGAATCATGAATCATGAATCATGAATTGAATCATGAATCATGAATCATGAATTGAATCAAGAATCATGAATCATGAATTATGAATCATGAATTGAATCATGAATAATGAATCATGAATTATGAATCATGAATTGATCCATGAATCATGAATTGAATCAGGATTCGAATCATGAATTGAATCAGAATTCGAATCATGAATTGAATCATGAATCATGAACCAAATGATGAATCATGAATTATGAATCATGAATTGAATCATGAATCATGAATTGAATCAAGAATCATGAATTATGAATCATGAATTGAATCATGAATAATGAATCATGAATTATGAGTCATGAATAATGAATCATGAATTATGAGTCATGAATTGAATCATGAATCATGAATTGAATCAAGAATCATGAATCATGAATTATGAATCATGAATTGAATCATGAATAATGAATCATGAATTATGAATCATGAATTGAATCATGAATCATGAATCATAAATCATGAATTATGAATCATGAATTGAATCATGAATCATGAATTGAATCAAGAATCATAAATCATGAATCATGAATTATGAATTGAATCATGAATCATGAATTCAATCATGAATTATGAATTATGCATCATGAATTGAATCATGAATCATGAATTGAATCAAGAATCATGAATCATGAATTGAATCAAGAATCATGAATCATGAATTGAATCATGAATCATGTATCATGAATTGAATCATGAATCATGAATCGAATCATGAATCATGAATCGAATCATGAATCGAATCATGAATCATGAATTGAATCATGAATCATGAATCGAATCAAGAATCATGAATCGAAACATGAATCATGAATCAAGAATCATGAATCAAATCATGAATCAAGAATCATGAATCGAATCATGAATTGAATCATGAATCATGAAATGAATCATGAATCATGAATCATTAATTGAATCATGAATCATCAATCATGAATTATTAATTGAATCATGAATCATGAATCATGAATTGAATCATGAATTGAAACATGAATCATGACATGAATCATGAATCATGAATCGAATCATGAATCATAAATCATGAAGCATGAATCGAATCATGAATCATGAATCGAGTCATGAATTATGAATTGAATCATAAATCATGAATCATGAATCGAATCATGAATCATGAATCATGAATCGAATCATGAATCATGAATCGAATCATGAATCGAATCATGAACCATGAATTGAATCATGAATCATGAATCATGAATTGAATCATGAATCATGAATTGAATCATGAATCATGAATCATTAATTGAATCATGAATCATGAATCATGAATCATTAATTGAATCATGAATCATGAATCATGAATCATGAATTAAATCATGAATCATAAATCATGAATCATGAATCATGAATCATGAATTGAATCATGATTCATGAATCATGAATTAAATCATGATTCATGAATCATGAATTAAATCATGAATCATGAATCATGAATTAAATCATGAATCATGAATCATAAATCGAATCATGAATCATAAATTGAATCAGGATTCGAATCATGAATTGAATCAGAATTCGAATCATGAATTGAATCATGAATCATGAACCGAATCATGAATCATGAATTATGATTTATGAATTGAATCATGAATCATGAATTGAATCAAGAATCATGAATCATGAATTATGAATCATGAATTGAATCATGAATCATGAATCATGAATTATGAATCATGAATTGAATCATGAATCATAAATTAAATCAAGAATCATGAATCATGAATCATAAATAATGAATTGAATCATGAATCATGAATCATGAATTGAATTGAATCATGAATCGAATCATGAATTATGAATCATGAATTGAATCATGAATCATGAATTGAATCATGAATCATGAATTATGAATCATGAATTGAATCATGAATCATGAATTATGAATCATGAATTGAATCATGAATCATGAATTAAATCAAGAATCATGAATCATGAATCATAAATAATGAATTGAATCATGACTCATGAATCATGAAATGAATCATGAATCATGAATCGAATCATGAATTATGAATCATGAATTGAATCATGAATCATGAATTGAATCATGAATCATGAATTGAATCATGAATCATGAATTATGAATCATGAATCATGAATTGAATCATGAATCAAGAATCATGAATTGAATCATGAATCATGAATCATGAATCGAATCATGAATCATGAATCATGAATTGAATCATGAATCATGAATTGAATCATGAATCATGAATCATGAATTGAATCATGAATCATGAATTGAATCATGAATCATGAATTGAATCAAGAATCATGAATCATGAATTATGAATCATGAATTGAATCATGAATAATGAATCATGAATTGATCCATGAATCATGAATTGAATCAGGATTCGAATCATGAATTGAATCAGAATTCGAATCATTAATTGAATCATGAATCATGAACCAAATGATGAATCATGAGTTATGAATCATGAATTGAATCATGAATCATGAATTGAATCAAGAATCATGAATTATGAATCATGAATTGAATCATGAATAATGAATCATGAATTATGAGTCATGAATAATGAATCATGAATTATGAGTCATGAATTGAATCATGAATCATGAATTGAATCAAGAATCATGAATCATGAATTATGAATCATGAATTGAATCATGAATCATGAATTACTGAATCATGAATTGAATCATGAATCATGAATCATGAATCATGAATTAAATCATGAATCATAAATCATGAATCATGAATCATGAATCATGAATTGAATCATGATTCATGAATCATGAATTAAATCATGATTCATGAATCATGAATTAAATCATGAATCATGAATCATGAATTAAATCATGAATCATGAATCATAAATCGAATCATGAATCATAAATTGAATCAGGATTCGAATCATGAATTGAATCAGAATTCGAATCATGAATTGAATCATGAATCATGAACCGAATCATGAATCATGAATTATGATTTATGAATTGAATCATGAATCATGAATTGAATCAAGAATCATGAATCATGAATTATGAATCATGAATTGAATCATGAATCATGAATCATGAATTATGAATCATGAATTGAATCATGAATCATAAATTAAATCAAGAATCATGAATCATGAATCATAAATAATGAATTGAATCATGAATCATGAATCATGAATTGAATTGAATCATGAATCGAATCATGAATTATGAATCATGAATTGAATCATGAATCATGAATTGAATCATGAATCATGAATTATGAATCATGAATTGAATCATGAATCATGAATTATGAATCATGAATTGAATCATGAATCATGAATTAAATCAAGAATCATGAATCATGAATCATAAATAATGAATTGAATCATGACTCATGAATCATGAATTGAATCATGAATCATGAATCGAATCATGAATTATGAATCATGAATTGAATCATGAATCATGAATTGAATCATGAATCATGAATTGAATCATGAATCATGAATTATGAATCATGAATCATGAATTGAATCATGAATCAAGAATCATGAATTGAATCATGAATCATGAATCATGAATCGAATCATGAATCATGAATCATGAATTGAATCATGAATCATGAATTGAATCATGAATCATGAATCATGAATTGAATCATGAATCATGAATTGAATCATGAATCATGATTGAATCAAGAATCATGAATCATGAATTATGAATCATGAATTGAATCATGAATAATGAATCATGAATTGATCATGAATCATGAATTGAATCAGGATTCGAATCATGAATTGAATCAGAATTCGAATCATTAATTGAATCATGAATCATGAACCAAATGATGAATCATGAGTTATGAATCATGAATTGAATCATGAATCATGAATTGAATCAAGAATCATGAATTATGAATCATGAATTGAATCATGAATAATGAATCATGAATTATGAGTCATGAATAATGAATCATGAATTATGAGTCATGAATTGAATCATGAATCATGAATTGAATCAAGAATCATGAATCATGAATTATGAATCATGAATTGAATCATGAATCATGAATTATGAATCATGAATTGAATCATGAATCATGAATCATGAATTAAGAATCATGAATTATGAATCATAAATCATGAATTATGAATCATGAATTGAATCATGAATCATGAATTGAATCAAGAATCATAAATCATGAATCATGAATCATGAATTGAATCAAGAATCATGAATCATGAATCATGAATTGAATCAAGAATCATGAATCATGAATTGAATCATGAATCATGTATCATAATTTGAATCATGAATCATGAATCGAATCATGAATCATGAATTGAATCATGAATCATGAATCGAATAATGAATCATGAATCAAGAATCATGAATCGAATCATGAATTGAATCATGAATCATGAAATGAATCATGAATCATGAATCATTAATTGAATCATGAATCATCAATCATGAATTATTAATTGAATCATGAATCATGAATTGAATCATGAATTGAAACATGAATCATGACATGAATCATGAATCGAATCATGAATCATAAATCATGAAGCATGAATCATGAATCGAATCATGAATCATGAATCGAGTCATGAATTATGAATTGAATCATGAATCATGAATCGAATCATGAATCATGAATCATGAATCGAATCATGAATCGAATCATGAATCATGAATCATGAATCATGAATCGAATCATGAACCATGAATTGAATCATGAATCATGAATCATGAATTGAATCATGAATCATGAATTGAATCATGAATCATTAATCATTAATTGAATCATGAATCATGAATCATGAATCATTAATTGAATCATGAATCATGAATCATGAATTAAATCATGAATCATAAATTATGAATCGAATCATGAATCATGAATTGAATCATGAATCATGAATCATGAATCATTAATTGAATCATGAATCATGAATCATGAATTAAATCATGAATCATAAATTATGAATCGAATCATGAATCATGAATTGAATCATGATTCATGAATCATGAATTAAATCATGAATCATGAATCATAAATCGAATCATGAATCATAAATTGAATTAGGATTCGAATCATGAATTGAATCAGAATTCGAATCATGAATTGAATCATGAATCATGAACCGAATCATGAATCATGAATTATGATTTATGAATTGAATCATGAATCATGAATTGAATCAAGAATCATGAATCATGAATCATAAATAATGAATTGAATCATGAATCATGAATCATGAATTGAATCATGAATCATGAATCGAATCATGAATTATGAATCATGAATTGAATCATGAATCATGAATTGAATCATGAATTGAATCATGAATCATGAATTATAAATTATGAATTGAATCGTGAATCATGAATTATGAATCATGAATTGAATCATGAATCATGAATCATGAATTGAATCATGAATCATGAATCAAGAATCATGAATCAAATCATGAATCATTAATTAAGAATCATGAATCGAATCATAAATCATGAATTGAATCATGAATCATGAATCATGAATCATGAATTGAATCATGAATCATGAATCATGAATCATGAATTGAATCATGAATCATGAATCATCAATCGAATAATGAATCATGAATCATCAATCGAATCTTGAATCATGAACTAAGAATCATGAATCGAATCATAAATCATGATTTGAATTATGAATCATGAATCATGAATTGAATCATTAATCATAAATCATGAAACGAATCATGAATCATGAATTGAATCATGAATTATGAATCATGAATTGAATCATGAATCATGAATCATGAATTAAATCATGAATCATGAATCATAAATCGAATCATGAATCATGAATTGAATTAGGATTTGAATCATGAATTGAATCAGAATTCGAATCATGAATTGAATCATGAATCATGAACCAAATGATGAATCATGAATTATGAATCATGAATTGAATCATGAATCATGAATTGAATCATGAATTGAATCAAGAATCATGAATTATGAATCATGAATTGAATCATGAATAATGAATCATGAATTATGAGTCATGAATTGAATCATGAATCATGAATTGAATCAAGAATCATGAATCATGAATTGAATCAAGAATCATGAATCATGAATTGAATCATGAATCATGTATCATGAATTGAATCATGAATCATGAATTGAATCATGAATCATGAATTGAATCATGAATCGAATCATGAATCATGAATTGAATCATGAATCATGAATCGAATCATGAATCATGAATCGAATCATGAATCATGAATCAAGAATCATGAATCAAATCATGAATCAAGAATCATGAATCGAATCATGAATTGAATCATGAATCATGAAATGAATCATGAATCATGAATCATTAATTGAATCATGAATCATCAATCATGAATTATTAATTGAATCATGAATCATGAATCATGAATTGAATCATGAATTGAAACATGAATCATGACATGAATCATGAATCATGAATTGAATCATGAATCATGAAGCATGAATCGAATCATGAATCATGAATCGAGTCATGAATTATGAATTGAATCATAAATCATGAATCATGAATCGAATCATGAATCATGAATCATGAATCGAATCATGAATCACGAATCATGAATCATGAATCATGAATCGAATCATGAACCATGAATTGAATCATGAATCATGAATTGAATCATGAATCATGAATCATTAATTGAATCATGAATCATGAATCATGAATCATTAATTGAATCATGAATCATGAATCATGAATCATGAATTAAATCATGAATCATAAATCATGAATCATGAATCATGAATTGAATCATGATTCATGAATCATGAATTAAATCATGATTCATGAATCATGAATTAAATCATGAATCATGAATCATAAATCGAATCATGAATCATAAATTGAATCAGGATTCGAATCATGAATTGAATCAGAATTCGAATCATGAATTGAATCATGAATCATGAACCGAATCATGAATCATGAATTATGATTTATGAATTGAATCATGAATCATGAATTGAATCAAGAATCATGAATCATGAATTATGAATCATGAATTGAATCATGAATCATGAATCATGAATTATGAATCATGAATTGAATCATGAATCATGAATCATGAATTATGAATCATGAATTGAATCATGAATCATAAATTAAATCAAGAATCATGAATCATGAATCATAAATAATGAATTGAATCATGAATTGAATCATGAATCATGAATCGAATCATGAATTATGAATCATGAATTGAATCATGAATCATGAATTGAATCATGAATCATGAATCATGAATTATGAATCATGAATTGAATCATGAATCATGAATTATGAATCATGAATTGAATCATGAATCATGAATTAAATCAAGAATCATGAATCATGAATCATAAATAATGAATTGAATCATGACTCATGAATCATGAATTGAATCATGAATCATGAATCGAATCATGAATTATGAATCATGAATTGAATCATGAATCATGAATTGAATCATGAATCATGAATTGAATCATGAATCATGAATTATAAATTATGAATTGAATCGTGAATCATGAATTATGAATCATGAATTGAATCATGAATCATGAATTGAATCATGAATCAAGAATCATGAATTGAATCATGAATCATGAATCATGAATCATGAATCGAATCATGAATCATGAATCATGAATTGAATCATGAATCATGAATTGAATCATGAATCATGAATCATGAATTGAATCATGAATCATGAATTGAATCATGAATCATGAATTGAATCAAGAATCATGAATCATGAATTATGAATCATGAATTGAATCATGAATAATGAATCATGAATTGATCCATGAATCATGAATTGAATCAGGATTCGAATCATGAATTGAATCAGAATTCGAATCATTAATTGAATCATGAATCATGAACCAAATGATGAATCATGAGTTATGAATCATGAATTGAATCATGAATCATGAATTGAATCAAGAATCATGAATTATGAATCATGAATTGAATCATGAATAATGAATCATGAATTATGAGTCATGAATAATGAATCATGAATTATGAGTCATGAATTGAATCATGAATCATGAATTGAATCAAGAATCATGAATCATGAATTATGAATCATGAATTGAATCATGAATCATGAATTATGAATCATGAATTGAATCATGAATCATGAATCATGAATTAAGAATCATGAATTATGAATCATAAATCATGAATTATGAATCATAAATTGAATCATGAATCATGAATTGAATCAAGAATCATAAATCATGAATCATGAATTATGAATTGAATCATGAATCATGAATTCAATCATGAATTATGAATTATGCATCATGAATTGAATCATGAATCATGAATTGAATCAAGAATCATGAATCATGAATCATGAATTGAATCAAGAATCATGAATTGAATCATGAATCATGAATTGAATAATGAATCATGAATCAAGAATCATGAATCGAATCATGAATTGAATCATGAATCATGAAATGAATCATGAATCATGAATCATTAATTGAATCATGAATCATCAATCATGAATTATTAATTGAATCATGAATCATGAATTGAATCATGAATTGAAACATGAATCATGACATGAATCATGAATCATGAATCGAATCATGAATCATAAATCATGAAGCATGAATCATGAATCGAATCATGAGTCATGAATCGAGTCATGAATTATGAATTGAATCATGAATCATGAATCGAATCATGAATCATGAATCATGAATCGAATCATGAATCGAATCATGAATCATGAATCATGAATCATGAATCGAATCATGAACCATGAATTGAATCATGAATCATGAATCATGAATTGAATCATGAATCATGAATTGAATCATGAATCATTAATCATTAATTGAATCATGAATCATGAATCATGAATCATTAATTGAATCATGAATCATGAATCATGAATTAAATCATGAATCATAAATTATGAATCGAATCATGAATCATGAATCATGAATCATGAATCATGAATTGAATCATGATTCATGAATCATGAATTAAATCATGAATCATGAATCATAAATCGAATCATGAATCATAAATTGAATTAGGATTCGAATCATGAATTGAATCAGAATTCGAATCATGAATTGAATCATGAATCATGAACCGAATCATGAATCATGAATTATGATTTATGAATTGAATCATGAATCATGAATTGAATCAAGAATCATGAATCATGAATCATAAATAATGAATTGAATCATGAATCATGAATCATGAATTGAATCATGAATCATGAATCGAATCATGAATTATGAATCATGAATTGAATCATGAATCATGAATTGAATCATGAATTGAATCATGAATCATGAATTATAAATTATGAATTGAATCGTGAATCATGAATTATGAATCATGAATTGAATCATGAATCATGAATCATGAATTGAATCATGAATCATGAATCAAGAATCATGAATCAAATCATGAATCATTAATTAAGAATCATGAATCGAATCATAAATCATGAATTGAATCATGAATCATGAATCATGAATCATGAATTGAATCATTAATCATGATTTGAATTATGAATCATGAATCATGAATTGAATCATTAATCATGAATCATGAATTGAATCATGAATTATGAATCATGAATTAAATCATGAATCATGAATCATAAATCGAATCATGAATCATGAATTGAATTAGGATTTGAATCATGAATTGAATCAGAATTCGAATCATGAATTGAATCATGAATCATGAACCAAATGATGAATCATGAATTATGAATCATGAATTGAATCATGAATCATGAATTGAATCATGAATTGAATCAAGAATCATGAATTATGAATCATGAATTGAATCATGAATAATGAATCATGAATTATGAGTCATGAATTGAATCATGAATCATGAATTGAATCAAGAATCATGAATCATGAATAATGAATTGAATCATGAATCATGAATCGAATCATGAATCATGAATCAAGTATCATGAATCGAATTATGAATCATGAATTGAATCATGAATCATGAATCATGAATCGAATCATGAATCATGAATCAAATCATGAATCATGAATTGAATCATGAATCATGATCCATGAATTGAATCATGAATCATGAATTGAATCATGAATCATAAATCATGAATTGAATCATGTATTGAATCATGAATCATGAATCATTAATTGAATCATGAATCGAATCATAAATCATGAATTGAATCATGAATCATGAATCATGAATTAAATCATGAATCATAAATCATGAATCGAATCATGAATCATGAATCATGAATCATGAATTGAATCATGATTCATGAATCATGAATTGAATCATGAATCATAAATTGAATCAGAATTCGAATCATGAATTGAATCATGAATCATGAACCGAATCATGAATTGAATCATGAATCATGAACCGAATCATGAATCATGAATTATGAATCATGAATTGAATCATGAATCATGAATTGAATCAAGAATCATGAATCATGAATTATGAATCATGAATTGAATCATGAATCATGAATTATGAATCATGAATTGAATCATGAATCATGAATTAAATCAAGAATCATGAATCATGAATCATAAATAATGAATTGAATCATGAATCATGAATTATGAATCATGAATTGAATCAAGAATCATGAATCATGAATTATGAATCATGAATTGAATCATGAATAATGAATCATGAATTATGAATCATGAATTGAATCATGAATCGAATCATGAATCATGAATCATAAATCGAATCATGAATCATGAATTGAATCAGGATTCGAATCATGAATTGAATCAGAATTCGAATCATAAATTGAATCATGAATCATGAACCAAATGATGAATCATGAATTATGAATCATGAATTGAATCAAGAATCATGAATTGAATCAAGAATCATGAATCATGAATTATGAATCATGAATTGAATCATGAATAATGAATCATGAATTATGAGTCATGAATAATGAATCATGAATTATGAGTCATGAACTGAATCATGAATCATGAATTGAATCAAGAATCATGAATCATGAATCATGAATTGAATCATGAATAATGAATCATGAATTATGAATCATGAATTGAATCATGAATCATGAATCATAAATCATGAATTATGAATCATGAATTGAATCATGAATCGAATCATGAATTGAATTATGAATCATGAATTGAATCAAGAATCATAAATCATGAATCATGAATTATGAATTGAATCATGAATCATGAATCATGAATTCAATCATGAATCATGAATTATGCATCATGAATTGAATCATGAATCATGAATTGAATCAAGAATCATGAATCATGAATTGAATCAAGAATCATGAATCATGAATTGAATCAAGAATCATGAATCGAATCATGAATCATGAATCATGAATCATGAATTGAATCATGAATCATGAATCATAAATTGAATCATGAATCATGAATCATGAATCATGAATCATAAATTGAATCATGAATCATGAATTAAATCAGGATTCGAATCAAGAATTGAATCAGGATTCGAATCATGAATTGAATCATGAAATGAGTCATGAATCATGAACCAAATCATGAATCATGAATTATGAATCATCAATTGAATCATGAATCATGAATTATGAATCATAAATTGAATCATGAATCATGAATCATGAATTGAATCATGAATTGAATCATGAATCATGAATCATGAATTGAATCATGAATCATGAATCATGAATTGAATCATGAATCATGAATCAAATCATGAATTGAATCATGAATCATGAATTGAATCATGAATTCAATTGAGAATTCAATCATGAATCATGATTTGAATCATGAATCATGAATTGAATCATAATTCATAATTCATGAATTGAATCATGAATCATGAATCAAATCATGAATTGAATCATGAATCATGAATAGAATCATGAATCATGAATTGAATCATGAATCGTGAATCATGAATTGAATCATGAATCATATCATGAATTTAATCATGAATCATGAATCATGAATTGAATCATGAATCATGAATCGAATCATGAATCATGAATTATGAATTGAATCATAAATCATGAATTCAATTGAGAATTCAATCATGAATCATGAATTGAATCATGAATAATGAATCATGAATTGAATCATGAATCATGAATCAAATCATGAATTGAATCATGAATCATGAATCATGAATTGAATCATGAATCATGAATTGAATCATGAATTATGAATCATGAATTGAATCATGAATCATGAATTGAATCATGAATCATTAATTGAATCAAGAATCATGAATTGAATCATGAATCATGAATTAAATCATGAATCATAAATCATGAATCGAATCATGAATCATGAATCATGAATCATGAATCATAAATTGAATCATGATTCATGAATCATGAATCATGAATTGAATCATGAATCATGAATCATGAATCGAATCATGAATCATGAATTGAATCAGGATTCGAATCATGAATTGAATCAGAATTCGAATCATGAATTGAATCATGAATCATGAACCGAATCATGAATCATGAATCATAAATTGAATCATGATTCATGAATCATGAATCATAAATTGAATCATGATTCATGAATCATGAATTGAATCATGAATCATGAATCATGAATTGAATCATGAATCATGAATTGAATCAAGAATCATGAATCATGAATTGAATCATGAATCATGAATTATGAATCATGAATTGAATCATGAATCATGAATTAAATCAAGAATCATGAATCATGAATCATGAATCATCAATTGAATCATGAATCATGAATTGAATCATGAATCATGAATTATAAATTATGAACTGAATCATGAATCATGAATTATGAATCATGAATTGAATCATGAATCATGAATCATGAATCATCAATTGAATCATGAATCATGAATTGAATCATGAAACATGAATTGAATCATGAATCATGAATCAAGAATCATGAATCAAATCATGAATCATTAATTAAGAATCATGAATCGAATCATAAATCATGAATTGAATCATGAATCATGAATCATGAATCATGAATTGAATCATGAATTGAATCATGAATCATCAATCGAATCATGAATCATAAATCATGAAACGAATCATGAATCATGAATCATGAATTGAATCATGAATCATGAATTATGAATCATAAATCATGAATCATGAATCATGAATTGAATCATGAATCATAAATCGAATCATGAATCATGAATTAAATCAGGATTCGAATCATGAATTGAATCATGAATCATGAACCAAATGATGAATCATGAATTATGAATCATGAATTGAATCATGAATCATGAATTGAATCAAGAATCATGAATCATGAATTATGAATCATGAAATGAATCATGAATAATGAATCATGAATTATGAGTCATGAATTGAATCATGAATCATGAATTGAATCAAGAATCATGAATTATGAATCATGAATTGAATCATGAATAATGAATCATGAATTATGAATCATGAATTGAATCATGAATCATGAATTATGAATCATGAATTATGAATCATAAATCATGAATTATGAATCATGAATTGAATCATGAATCATGAATCATGAATTCAATTATGAATCATGAATTATGCATCATGAATTGAATCAAGAATCATGAATCATGAATTGAATCAAGAATCATGAATCATGAATTGAATCATGAATCATGAATTGAATCATGAATCGAATCATGAATCATGAATTGAATCATGAATCATGAATCATGAATCGAATCATGAATCATGAATCAAGAATCATGAATCGAATCATGAATCATGAATCAAGAATCATGAATCGAATCATGAATCATGAATCAAGAATCATGAATCGAATCATGAATTGAATCATGAATCATGAATCATGAAATGAATCATGAATCATGAATCATTAATTGAATCATGAATCATGAATCATGAAATGAATCATGAATCATGAATCATTAATTGAATCATGAATCATGAATCATGAATTGAATCATGAATTGAAACATGAATCATGACTTGAATCATGAATTATGAATCATGAATCGAATCATGAATCATGAATTGAATCAAGAATCATGAATCATGAATTATGAATCATGAAATGAATCATGAATAATGAATCATGAATTATGAGTCATGAATTGAATCATGAATCATGAATTGAATCAAGAATCATGAATTATGAATCATGAATTGAATCATGAATAATGAATCATGAATTATGAATCATGAATTGAATCATGAATCATGAATTATGAATCATGAATTATGAATCATAAATCATGAATTATGAATCATGAATTGAATCATGAATCATGAATCATGAATTCAATTATGAATCATGAATTATGCATCATGAATTGAATCAAGAATCATGAATCATGAATTGAATCAAGAATCATGAATCATGAATTGAATCATGAATCATGAATTGAATCATGAATCGAATCATGAATCATGAATCATGAATCGAATCATGAATCATGAATCAAGAATCATGAATCGAATCATGAATCATGAATCAAGAATCATGAATCGAATCATGAATCATGAATCAAGAATCATGAATCGAATCATGAATTGAATCATGAATCATGAATCATGAAATGAATCATGAATCATGAATCATTAATTGAATCATGAATCATGAATCATGAAATGAATCATGAATCATGAATCATTAATTGAATCATGAATCATGAATCATGAATTGAATCATGAATTGAAACATGAATCATGACTTGAATCATGAATTATGAATCATGAATCGAATCATGAATCATGAATTGAATCATGAATCATGAATCGAATCATGAATCATGAATCATGAATTCAATCATGAATCATGAATTCAATCATGAATCAAGAATCATGAATCGAGTCATGAATTATGAATTGAATCATGAATCATGAATTGAATCATGAATCATGAATCATGAATTGAATCATGAATCATGAATCATGAATCGAATCAAATCATGAATTGAATCATGAATCATGAATCATGAATTGAATCATGAATCATGAATTGAATCATGAATCATGAATCGAATCATGAATCATGAATCATGAATTGAATCATGAATCATTAATTGAATCATGAATCATGAATCGAATCATAAATCATGAATTGAATCATGAATCATGAATTAAATCATGAATCATAAATCATGAATCGATTCATGAATCATGAATCATGAATTGAATCATGATTCATGAATCATGAATCATGAATCATGAATTGAATCATAAATCGAATCATGAATCATGAATTGAATCAGGATTCGAATCATGAATTGAATCAGAATTCGAATCATGAATTGAATCATGAATCATGAACCGAATCATGAATCATGAATTATGAATCATGAATTGAATCATGAATCATGAATTGAATCAAGAATCATGAATCATGAATTATGAATCATGAATTGAATCATGAATCATGAATTATGAATCATGAATTGAATCATGAATCATGAATTAAATCAAGAATCATGAATCATGAATCATAAATAATGAATTGAATCATGAATCATGAATTGAATCATGAATCATGAATTGAATCATGAATCATGAATTGAATCATGAATTATAAATCATGAATTAAATCATGAATCATGAATTGAATCATGAATCATGAATTATAAATCATGAATTGAATCATGAATAATGAATCATGAATTATGAATCATGAATTGAATCATGAATAATGAATCATGAATTATGAATCATGAATTGAATCATGAATCATGAATCATGAATTGAATCATGAATCATGAATCATGAATTGAATCATAAATCATGAATCATAAATCGAATCATGAATCATGAATTGAATCAGGATTCGAATCATGAATTGAATCAGGATTCGAATCATGAATTGAATCAGAATTCGAATCATGAATTGAATCATGAATCATGAACCAAATGATGAATCATGAATTATGAATCATGAATTGAATCATGAATCATGAATTGAATCAAGAATCATGAATCATGAATTATGAATCATGAATTGAAACATGAATAATGAATCATGAATTATGAGTCATGAATAATGAATCATGAATTATGAGTCATGAATTGAATCATGAATCATGAATTGAATCAAGAATCATGAATTATGAATCATGAATTGAATCATGAATAATGAATCATGAATCATGAATCATGAATCATGAATTATGAATCATGAATTGAATCATGAATCATGAATTGAATCAAGAATCATAAATCATGAATCATGAATTATGAATTGAATCATGAATCATGAATCATGAATTCAATCATGAATCATGAATTATGCATCATGAATTGAATCATGAATCATGAATTGAATCAAGAATCATGAATCATGAATTGATCAAGAATCATGAATTGAATCATGAATCATGAATCATGAATCGAATCATGAATCATGAATTGAATCATGAATTGAAACATGAATTGAAACATGAATCATGACTTGAATCATGAATCATGAATTGAATCATGAATCATGAAATGAATCATGAATCATGAATCATTAATTGAATCATGAATCATGAATCATGAATTATTAATTGAATCATGAATCATGAATCATGAATTGAATCATGAATTGAATCATGAATCAAGAATCATGAATCGAGTCATGAATTATGAATTGAATCATGAATCATGAATCATGAATCGAATCATGAATCATGAATCATGAATCGAATCATGAATCATGATTCATGAATTGAATCATGAATCATGAATCATGAATTGAATCATGAATCATGAATTGAATCATGAATCATGAATTGAATCATGAATCATGAATTGAATCATGAATCATGAATCATTAATTGAATCATGAATCATGAATCATGAATCATTAATTGAATCATGAATCATGAATCATGAATTAAATCATGAATCATAAATCATGAATCGAATCATGAATCATGAATCATGAATCATGAATTGAATCATGATTCATGAATCATGAATCATGAATTAAATCATGAATCATGAATCATAAATCGAATCATGAATCATGAATTGAATCAGGATTCGAATCATGAATTGAATCAGAATTCGAATCATGAATTGAATCATGAATCAAGAACCGAATCATGAATCATGAATTATGAATCATGAATTGAATCATGAATCATAATTTGAATCAAGAATCATGAATCATGAATTATGAATCATGAATTGAATCATGAATCATGAATCATGAATTATGAATCATGAATTGAATCATGAATCATGAATTAAATCAAGAATCATGAATCATGAATCATAAATAATGAATTGAATCATGAATCATGAATCATGAATTGAATCATGAATCATGAATCGAATCATGAATTATGAATCATGAATTGAATCATGAATCATGAATTGAATCATGAATCATGAATTATAAATTATGAATTGAATCGTGAATCATGAATTATGAATCATGAATTGAATCATGAATCATGAATTGATTCATGAATCATGAATCAAATCATGAATCATTAATTAAGAATCATGAATCGAATCATAAATCATGAATTGAATCATGAATCATGAATCATGAATCATGAATTGAATCATGAATCATGAATCATGAATCATCAATCGAATAATGAATCATGAATCATCAATCGAATCATGAATCATGAATCAAGAATCATGAATCGAATCTTGAATCATGAACTAAGAATCATGAATCGAATCATAAATCATGAATTGAATTATGAATCAGGAATCATGAATTGAATTATTAATCATAAATCATGAAACGAATCATGAATTATGAATCATGAATCATGAATTGAATCATGAATTATGAATCATGAATTGAATCATGAATCATGAATTGAATCATGAATCATGAATCATGAATTAAATCATGAATCATGAATTATGAATCATGAATTGAATCATGAATCATGAATCATGAATTATGAATCATGAATTGAATCATGAATCATGAATTAAATCAAGAATCATGAATCATGAATCATAAATAATGAATTGAATCATGAATCATGAATCGAATCATGAATTATGAATCATGAATTGAATCATGAATCATGAATTGAATCATGAATCATGAATTATAAATTATGAATTGAATCGTGAATCATGAATTATGAATCATGAATTGAATCATGAATCATGAATTGAATCATGAATCATGAATCAAGAATCATGAATCAAATCATGAATCATTAATTAAGAATCATGAATCGAATCATAAATCATGAATTGAATCATGAATCATGAATCATGAATCATGAATTGAATCATGAATCATGAATCATGAATCATGAATCATGAATTGAATCATGAATCATCAATCGAATAATGAATCATGAATCATCAATCGAATCATGAATCATGAATCAAGAATCATGAATCGAATCTTGAATCATGAATTAAGAATCATGAATCGAATCATAAATCATGAATTGAATTATGAATCAGGAATCATGAATTGAATTATTAATCATAAATCATGAAACGAATCATGAATTATGAATCATGAATCATGAATTGAATCATGAATTATGAATCATGAATTGAATCATGAATCATGAATTGAATCATGAATCATGAATCATGAATTAAATCATGAATCATGAATCATAAATCGAATCATGAATCATGAATTGAATCAGGATTCGAATCATGAATTGAATCAGAATTCGAATCATGAATTGAATCATGAATCATGAACCAAATGATGAATCATGAATTATGAATCATGAATTGAATCATGAATCATGAATTGAATCAAGAATCATGAATTATGAATCATGAATTGAATCATGAATCATGAATTGAATCAAGAATCATGAATCATGAATAATGAATTGAATCATGAATCATGAATCATGAATTGAATCATGAATTATGAATCATGAATTGAATGATGAATCATGAATCATGAATTGAATCATGAATCATGAATTATGAATCAAATCATTAATCATGAATCAAGTATCATGAATCGAATTATGAATCATGAATTAAATCATGAATCATGAATCATGAATTGAATCATGAATCATGAATTATGAATCAAATCATGAATCATGAATCAAGTATCATGAATCGAATTATGAATCATGAATTAAATCATGAATCATGAATCATGAATCATGAATTGAATCATGAATCATGATCCATGAATTGAATCATAAATCATGAATCATAAATCATTAATTAAATCATGAATCATGAATTGAATCATGAATCATGAACCGAATCATGAATCATGAATTATGAATCATGAATTGAATCATGAATCATGAATTGAATCAAGAATCATGAATCATAAATTATGAATCATGAATTGAATCATAAATCATGATTTATGAATCATGAATTGAATCATGAATCATGAATTGAATCATGAATCATGAATTCAATCATGAATCACGAATTATGCATCATGAATTGAATCATGAATCATGAATTGAATCAAGAATCATGAATCATGAATCATGAATTGAATCAAGAATCATGAATCATGAATTGAATCATGAATCATGAATCATGAATTGAATCATGAATCATGAATCGAATCATGAATCATGAATCATGAATTAAATCATGAATCATGAATCATGAATTGAATCATGAATCATGAATCGAATCATGAATCATGAATTGAATCATGAATCATGAATCATGAATCATGAATCAAGAATCATGAATCGAATCATGAATCAAGAATCATGAAATGAATCATGAATCATTAATCATTAATTGAATCATGAATTATCAATCATGAATTATTAATTGAATCATGAATTGAATCATGAATTGAAACATGAATCATGACTTGAATCATGAATCATGAATCGAATCATGAATTCAATCATGAATCATGACTTGAATCATGAATCATGAATTGAATCATGAATCAAGAATCATGAATCGAGTCATGAATTATGAATTGAATCATGAATCATGAATTGAATCATGAATCATGAATCATAAATTATGAATTATTAATTGAATCATGAATCATGAATCATGAATTGAAACATGAATCATGACTTGAATCATGAATTATGAATCATGAATCGAATCATGAATCATGAATTGAATCATGAATCATGAATCGAATCATGAATCATGAATCATTAATTCAATCATGAATCATGAATCATTAATTATGAATTGAATCATGAATCATGAATCGAGTCATAAATTATGAATTGAATCATGAATCATGAATCATGAATTGAATCATGAATCGAATCATGAATCATGAATCATGAATCATGAATTGAATCATGAATCATGAATCGAATCATGAATCATGAATTGAATCATGAATCATGAATCATGAATTGAATCATGAATCATGAATTGAATCATGAATCATGAATCATGAATTGAATCATGAATCATAATTTGAATCATGAATCGAATCATAAATCATGAATTGAATCATGAATCATGAATTAAATCATGAATCATAAATCATGAATCGAATCATGAATCATAAATCATGAATCATGAATCATGAATTGAATCATGATTCATGAATCATGAATCATGAATTGAATCATGAATCATGAATCATGAATTGAATCATGAATCATGAATTATGAATCATGAATTGAATCATGAATCATGAATTGAAGCAAGAATCATGAATTGAATCAGAATTCGAATCATGAATCATGAACCGAATCATGAATCATGAATCATGAATCATGAACCGAATCATGAATCATGAATTGAATCAAGAATCATGAATCATGAATTGAATCATGAATCATGAATTATGAATCATGAATTGAATCATGAATCATGAATTAAATTAAGAATCATGAATCATGAATCATAAATAATGAATTGAATCATGAATCATGAATCATGAATTGAATCATGAATCGAATCATGAATTATGAATCATGAATTGAATCATGAATCATGAATCATGAATTGAATTATGAATCATGAATTGAATCATGAATCATGAATTATAAATTATGAATTGAATCATGAATCATGAATTATGAATCATGAATCATGAATTGAATCATGAATCATGAATCAAGAATCATGAATCAAATCATGAATCATTAATTAAGAATCATGAATCGAATCATAAATCATGAATTGAATCATGAATCATGAATTGAATCATGAATCATGAATTGAATCATGAATCGAATCATGAATCATCAATCGAATCATGAATCAATCGAATCATGAATCATGAATCAAGAATCATTAATTGAATCATAAATCATGAATTGAATTATGAATCATGAATCATGAATTGAATCATTAATCATAAATCATGAAACGAATCATGAATCATGAATCATGAATTATGAATCATGAATTGAATCATGAATCATGAATCATGAATTTAATCTTGAATCATGAATCATGAATTGAATCATGAATCATGAATCAAATCATGAATCATTAATTAAGAATCATGAATCGAATCATAAATCATGAATTGAATCATGAATCATGAATCATGAATCATGAATTGAATCATGAATCATGAATCATGAATTGAATCATGAATCATGAATCATGAATCATGAATTGAATCATGAATCATGAATTGAATCAGGAATCATGAATCATCAATCGAATCATGAATCATCAATCGAATCATGAATCATGAATCAAGAATCATGAATCGAATCTTGAATCATGAACTAAGAATCATGAATCGAATCATAAATCATGAATTGAATTATGAATCATGAATCATGAATTGAATCATTAATCATAAATCATGAAACGAATCATGAATCATGAATCATGAATCATGAATTATGAATCATGAATTGAATCATGAATCATGAATCATGAATTAAATCATGAATCATGAATCATAAATCGAATCATGATTCATGAATTGAATGAGGATTCGAATCATGAATTGAATCAGAATTCGAATCATGAATTGTATCATGAATCATGAACCAAATGATGAATCATGAATTATGAGTCATGAATTGAATCATGAATCATGAATTGAATCAAGAATCATGAATCATGAATCATGAATAATGAATTGAATCATGAATCATAAATCATGAATTGAATCATGAATCATGAATCGAATCATGAATTATGAATCATGAATTGAATCATGAATCATGAATTGAATCATGAATCATGAATTATGAATCGAATCATGAATCATGAATCATGAATCATGAATCAAGTATCATGAATTGAATTATGAATCATGAATTGAATCATGAATCATGAATCATGAATTGAATCATGAATCATGAATCAAATCATGAATCGAATCATGAATTGAATCATGAATCATGAATCATGAATTGAATCATAAATCATGAATCATAAATCATTAATTAAATCATGAATCATGAATCATGAATTGAATCATGAATCATGAACCGAATCATGAATCATGAATTATGAATCATGAATTGAATCATGAATCATGAATTGAATCAAGAATCATGAATCATAAATTGTGAATCATGAATTATGAATCATAAATCATGAATTATGAATCATGAATTGAATCATGAATCATGAATTATGAATCATGAATTGAATCATGAATCATGAATTGAATCAAGAATCATAAATCATGAATCATGAATCATGAATTGAATCATGAATCATGAATCATGAATTCAATCATGAATCACGAATTATGCATCATAAATTGAATCATGAATCATGAATTGAATCAAGAATCATGAATCATGAATCATGAATTGAATCATGAATCATGAATCATGAATTGAATCATGAATCATGAATCATGAATCGAATCATGAATTGAATCATGAATCATGAATCGAATCATGAATCATGAATCATGAAATGAATCATGAATCATGAAATGAATCATGAAATGAATCATGAATCATGAATCATGAATCATTAATTGAATCATCAATCATCAATCATGAATTATTAATTGAATCATGAATCATGAATTGAATCATGAATTGAAACATGAATCATGACTTGAATCATGAATTATGAATCATGAATCGAATCATGAATCATGAATCGAATCATGAATCATGAATTGAATCATGAATCATGAATCGAATCATGAATCATGAATCATGAATTCAATCATGAATCATGAATCATTAATCATGAATTGAATCATGAATCAAGAATCATGAATCGAGTCATGAATTATGAATTGAATCATGAATCATGAATTGAATCATGAATCATGAATCGAATCATGAATCATGAATTGAATCATGAATCATGAATCATGAATTGAATCATGAATCATGAATCATGAATCATGAATCATGAATTGAATTATGAATCATGAATTGAATCATGAATCATGAATTATAAATTATGAATTGAATCATGAATCATGAATTATGAATCATGAATCATGAATTGAATCATGAATCATGAATCAAGAATCAAATCATGAATCATTAATTAAGAATCATGAATCGAATCATAAATCATGAATTGAATCATGAATCATGAATCATGAATTGAATCATGAATCATGAATCATGAATTGAATCATGAATCATGAATTGAATCATGAATCATGAATCATCAATCGAATCATGAATCATGAATCAATCGAATCATGAATCATGAATCAAGAATCATTAATTGAATCATAAATCATGAATTGAATTATGAATCATAAATCATGAATTGAATCATTAATCATAAATCATGAAACGAATCATGAATCATGAATCATGAATTGAATCATGAATCATGAATTATGAATCATGAATTGAATCATGAATCATGAATCATGAATTTAATCTTGAATCATGAATCATGAATTGAATCATGAATCATGAATTATGAATCATAAATCATGATTTATGAATCATGAATTGAATCATGAATCATGAATTAAATCAAGAATCATAAATCATGAATCATGAATTGAATCATGAATCATGAATTCAATCATGCATCATGAATTGAATCATGAATCATGAATTGAATCAAGAATCATGAATCATGAATCATGAATTGAATCAAGAATCATGAATCATGAATTGAATCATGAATCATGAATCATGAATTGAATCATGAATCATGAATCGAATCATGAATCATGAATCATGAATTAAATCATGAATCATGAATCATGAATTGAATCATGAATCATGAATCGAATCATGAATCATGAATTGAATCATGAATCATGAATCATGAATCATGAATCAAGAATCATGAATCGAATCATGAATCAAGAATCATGAAATGAATCATGAATCATGAACATGAATCATTAATTGAATCATGAATCATCAATCATGAATTATTAATTGAATCATGAATTGAATCATGAATTGAAACATGAATCATGACTTGAATCATGAATCATGAATCGAATCATGAATTGAAACATGAATCATGACTTGAATCATGAATCATGAATTGAATCATGAATCAAGAATCATGAATCGAGTCATGAATTATGAATTGAATCATGAATCATGAATTGAATCATGAATCATGAATCATAAATTATGAATTATTAATTGAATCATGAATCATGAATCATGAATTGAAACATGAATCATGAATTGAATCATGAATTATGAATCATGAATCGAATCATGAATCATGAATTGAATCATGAATCATGAATCGAATCATGAATCATGAATCATTAATTCAATCATGAATCATGAATCATTAATTATGAATTGAATCATGAATCAAGAATCATGAATCGAGTCATAAATTATGAATTGAATCATGAATCATGAATCATGAATTGAATCATGAATCGAATCATGAATCATGAATCATGAATTGAATCATGAATCATGAATCGAATCATGAATCATGAATTGAATCATGAATCATGAATCATGAATTGAATCATGAATCATGAATTGAATCATGAATCATGAATCATGAATTGAATCATGAATCATAATTTGAATCATGAATCATTTATTGAATCATGAATCATGAATCGAATCATAAATCATGAATTGAATCATGAATTAAATCATGAATCATAAATCATGAATCGAATCATGAATCATAAATCATGAATCATGAATCATGAATTGAATCATGATTCATGAATCATGAATCATGAATTGAATCATGAATCATGAATCATGAATTGAATCATGAATCATGAATTATGAATCATGAATTGAATCATGAATCATGAATTGAATCAGAATTCGAATCATGAATTGAATCATGAATCATGAACCGAATCATGAATCATGAATTATGAATCATGAATGGCATCATGAATCATGAATTGAATCAAGAATCATGAATCATGAATTATGAATCATGAATTGAATCATGAATCATGAATCATGAATTATGAATCATGAATTGAATCATGAATCATGAATTAAATTAAGAATCATGAATCATAAATAATGAATTGAATCATGAATCATGAATTGAATCATGAATCGAATCATGAATTATGAATCATGAATTGAATCATGAATCATGAATCATGAATTGAATTATGAATCATGAATTGAATCATGAATCATGAATTATAAATTATGAATTGAATCATGAATCATGAATTATGAATCATGAATCATGAATTGAATCATGAATCATGAATCAAGAATCATGAATCAAATCATGAATCATTAATTAAGAATCATGAATCGAATCATAAATCATGAATTGAATCATGAATCATGAATTGAATCATGAATCATGAATTGAATCATGAATCATGAATTGAATCATGAATCATCAATCGAATCATGAATCAATCGAATCATGAATCATGAATCAAGAATCATTAATTGAATCATAAATCATGAATTGAATTATGAATCATGAATCATGAATTGAATCATTAATCATAAATCATGAAACGAATCATGAATCATGAATCATGAATTATGAATCATGAATTGAATCATGAATCATGAATCATGAATTATGAATTTAATCTTGAATCATGAATCATGAATTGA